>NC_060208.1:153000000-153300000 GCF_021130785.1 Homalodisca vitripennis
ATAGAAACATGTCTGTATAAAATATTGCAAACTTAACAAAGCAACCATAACAAAGATTTTATAAGTAATAATTAACAACAAAAATAACAAAAATAAATAATTACAGTGAATTGAAAACATAAGCTATGGGGATATAGGATAATAAATTTCTGGTAAGAAAGAGGATTTGGCATTTGGGAATGTAAAGGTAAAGCATGCGTTGATGTAGTGGTTCTTTATAGTTATGTTCATCATCTCCCCTCCTGTGCACAATGCACACAACAAACAGTCTATGTCTTTAGCTTTCATGGCTACCCCGACGTTACAGGTAAACCACAAAGGAATCTAATTAAACCCAAGCCAGTTTCAAATGTGAGAGGCTCCTAATTGAAAGTTTAAACTTAAGGATTGCAATAACTGCCTTCGTATCTTAAAAATACCTATAAAAACCATACGGCATATAACTTACACTTATAATACTAACTTTACATAGGCCTGGACTCTACATTTCTTAATAGTGCCTCTGTCACACCAAGTAGATTCTTTTCGAAAATATGTCCAAAAAACTAGTACAAAATAGGTATATCTGGTTTACATCTAAGCAAACCTTCCATGGTAGCGGAGGTCCAACGTTAGAGAGACTCAAGTTGGTTACCTAGGCATTGGTAACGGGTCTGCGGCTACTCCCAATTCCTCATGATGCACCTGGGTAGCCAAACTAAAGTAAGAAACCGGATACAGACTTACAAAAAGAACAGGGTTTTCAATACAGAACATCAATCGCTTATCAAATAAATCACCGACAAATACGATAAAAATAATGACACGTAAGTTATTTTGCATTCACATTATGTTCTGCAAGAAATCTGATACTACGGAGTATCGATGGACATCACAGAACTAACGGAAGAGGAAAGACATACATTGACAGGCGGACAGGAGGGATGCCTTATTAAGTTTTTGACCTTAAAAATGAAAAGAGCCGTTTTTGGACCATCAGAAACCTATGCGTAGAGAGATCCGCGAGTTAAAAAAAAATACCTTTACATAATTGTTTATTATTTAAACTACAGTGAACTATTTAAATATTAATTAATTATATTCGTTAGGGTAGATAGACAGGAGAATACTTGCTCAAATCACCTTAAAACCTGTTTATTAACTAGAAGTTCATTACTGTTGATACAGACTCAAATTTAAAACTGTAATTTAACTATGTTTCACACCAAAATATTTATTAAAACCTTTATATCTTTAAGTATACAAATTATTTTGGCTGTTGAATGCTAAATTGTTATTACCAATATTTAAACAATATTAGAATTGAAGACTTTACCTCTGAACTATACCTGCAACGACATGTACTCTCTTGAAAACTTGCGTAAATTAATAAGTAAATTCGAATCTTCTTATTTCTTTTTGTATAAAACAAATTATATAATATGTCTGTAAAAGAAAGCTTCTATTACTAAACAGCAAAACTACCATCTGAAAATCGTAATTCGACTATAAAAGAGCTACTTACGCAAAATCCCTCGCAGATGGGCACAGGAAATTATTAAGACGCAAACTACCAACTAAATTAATCGTAAAAGAACACTGCAAAAAGACGCCGAGAATCGCGTGTCGTAGCTCTTTATACCTTCCCTTCCAGTAAACCAGCTAAACTAAAAACCAAACCTTTGATTGGCCTACAGCTATCCAATCACAAGGTCAAAGAGAACAAAGTAATCTTAAAAATACCCCTATGTAATCACGTTAACAAACTAGACTACCAGAACACTCTGCTATCTCACTGTATCATCCTACATCCGCAGACCCTATATTGAGAAATCGCATAATTTAATTTACCTATACTTTGACGTCACTAATTAAATTATAAAATATTTTCGTATATTTGTTCCCCCGTAAATATTTAATACATAAATTTTAAATTGCCTATTTTAGCACTATGAACCAGATTTAAAATCTCTAGTATCTTTTTATCAAGAGTTATCACAGACAGGCGACGGACAGAAAGGCAGACATCAGTATCTGTCTCCCGAGGGCCAAGATTAATATAAGTGCTGTGTTTGACGTCTCTAAAATCTTTTTATTACGAATTATCACACAGACTGATGGAGGAACAAACGAACTAACAGCAGACATACGCTGAATAAAAGAATAGTAAACTCATTAAATAGGATGTCAATGTTGATTAAATCAATTATTTCCGAATGTAACATGTGGCCTCAATAAATATGGATGACCTAGCTTAGAGTATCCGTATTAGTCCACTCGTTCATGTTTCCGCTGGTATTTCTCTGCTGCATATGTATGGCAGGATTACAAAGCACCTGGTTTCAAGTGAGATTAGTGTTTCATACATCTGATTCATGGATTATAGGGAGAATAATAAGGGAAACATACAGTGGTTATAACATTGGTTTTATTAGAATAAAAAACAATTACATTTGTTTGTTGTTACTCTCGGACAGATTGTTTTATATATTTTAGATAATACTCGTAATTACAAGTTTGCCTACTACTCGACTACTAGTAATGTAAAGCAACATTTCAGAGTTCAAGACTCCTTTCTCTACCCAAAAAGAGGTGAAAAAATTAGTATTTTACAACTTTGCTTTTTATGAAATTTGATACGTGCATGATTGTCGGAAAGAAAAATACAATATTTTATAATAGTATAAATCAAGGCAGTAGACTACTTATGATTGATTTCAACTACACATCTCTCACATATAACAAAAATTCATTATTTCATGTAATTTTTGTGTAAAATTGGAACGATTTGAGGCAAATAGCCCCCTTGCCCTTCCTCCATTCACAATATCAAAAAATAACAAAATTTACGGTTTTTGTCCATCATATACAATTTTAATTCTATTTCAATATAAAATGGTTTGGCTTCAACCCCCAGTCTCCTACACGAACCCGTAAAAATAAAATCGACAGACAGAAATGAAATGTTTCAAGCCACTCGAGCGATAAACTTTCTTTTAGTTTTTCTAGTACTGAGAGCAGTTTTTAATACTTAACTTGGTCCATACTGTGTTTTTCGTTACCTTTATAACATAGATCTGAAAATCAGATGGCGCACAGTTCCAGTTCTTTGATAGCGCTAACCTCAAACTTTGATATTGTTCAGTAGACAGTATTACTACGCAAAACACTACAAAGCTATATTCTTAGCTGAGTTAAAGATAATTAGTATGGGCCCGCACTAAGTTATATTGTTATATGATAGAAATTAAATAAAACATGTAAGTTTTAATTGTGTTTCCCATATAATAAAAAGTCCTCGGCTTCGCGACGTTAGTGATTTTCTCGTAGTGATAAAATTAGTGCTTTAAATAAGCGTCCATTTGAGTTCTCTAAACTGAGAACATTCTATTGTTTTTAAGATATTATATAAACGAGTAAACAGAAAAATGAGTTTTATTCGCATTAAGAGCGTTTTTACTCGTCAAAAGTGTATGAATAGAACAAACTAAGGCTCCAATCAACAATACTTTTTTATTAATTTAACCTTTACAGTTACTAAACAGTAGAGTTTGCCAAAAGAATATTTGAAAATCAAAATACAAATATCTCAAACAATAATAGTGAATTTGCCAAATTTAAGACGTTAGGTTTACAGTTTAGAATAATAAAATGACGCATATACAAAAAAGTGTTTCTCAGAATTAAACTCCACAAGAAATATCAGTTCCTTGAGCTTTGATATCTCTATTATTATTGGCAATATAAAAATAGTACCACGAATAAAAAGTCTTACAATTACTTACGAGAATAATAATACAATTAGGACGTTCCATGGAAAAACAAAGTTTGCCGCCATGTTTGAAAATGGCGGTAGTTTTTTAAAACTTGGAAAAGGTATTTTTAAATGTCTCTAAAAAAGTAAAGGACTCTCATTTAAAGTTATTTATAGTTTCCAAAATCAAAATGGTGATCCATTAAAAAAAAACCACATCCTGTATTGATTATGAACAAAGGGTCTTTAATATATTACTTAAAATAAATAATGAATTTTCTCTAAAATAAATCAGTGGCCAATGTATATTTATAAAAATGATAAAAATCGGTTTAACGAAAATTATACTTTTATTTATGCAATGGAAGCATTCTAAAATGATTATGCACTTATGATTAGAAATATACAATTAATCCAAAATAAGGCTCCAGATTTAGCCATTCGATTTGTGAAGAAAATTCCTTTATAGCAATTGTTTGTGTGTAACAGCAAAGAACAAAAAGTACAAGTGCCTCAGTCCTCTGTGGATATAGGACGGCCAATCAGAGAGGAGAGTCGTGTTGAAGTGCTTGAGGGAAACAATCGATTTGGAGTTGTGTAAACTGTAGAACCCTCACAGTGCTCCTTGAGGTAAATAACCGATCTTATTAAACGTGTGAGCTATTAATCTAATACTTACTCATGTGTTAAATACTAATTGTGGAATTAGTAACGCGTAGAGAAATAATCTATGGACATTAAGATGGTGTACAACGTTTATCGCGAAATTACTGTGATTGAATACTGAATTATGATTCACTGAGAATAGCCCAGGATCTTTAATGACTACAAATTAGGTTTATATCTTACCTTCAATAAATCGTATAGTCAAATATGTTCTGAAGCTGACTTGTTTTAAAGGCTTTCTTTCATGGAAAAATATTTCATAGTAAAACTACAACAACACAAAACTACATATATATATATATATATATATATATATATATATATATATTTATTTATTTGTGTATGTGTAGTGTTGTGTCTATCTTTACGATGAGGCGATCCACCACCACGGCTAGTGTCTCAACTTCATACGCAATATCCCAATAAAACGTGCACTTAATAAAACTAACACTAATTATTAGAAACTTAAACAAATGATACAGGTCACAATATATCTGCTTTTTATACAACCAACGACCAGTGGCTAATTTATTAATACTCAAACGGCAGAAACAAGATGGTGACAAACCAGGGAACAGTAGCGTTTATTTTATTTTGTTTTAATATAGATGAATTTATAAGGACCAAATTGTGCTCCATATCACATTATTTTAACTATATTATTTCAGAATTTTAGTTTTTTATAATTGCGATTTTAGTACTTGTCTTTAAGAATCTGTCATTAAGTTATATTTTCAAAAAGTCGCATGTAAAAAAATAAATTTATTAGTTAACGATATGTTTAAAGTTGTACGTAAAACAATTTATAAAGCAATACCACTGCTTTAAATATTAAAGAGCATGTTCCTCTTAATTATTATTAATTTAATATCCTCCCAAATGGAGAATAGTAACTTAAATAAGCATCAAAATCCAAGTTGAAACATGTATCAGTATCGGCTTTAGTTATGCAGTACAATACCTACTCTCTAGCGGTTTGTAGCTGTAAACAAATAAGTGAGCCGCTTAGTGTTATCATAATCCAAGTTGTAACATGTATCAGTATCGGCTCTAGTTATGCAGTACAATACCTACTCTCTAGCGGTTTGTAGCTGTAAACAAATAAGTGAGCCGCTTAGTGCCATCATAATCCAAGTTGTAACATGTATCAGTATCGGCTCTAGTTATGCAGTACAATACCTACTCTCTAGCGGTTTGTAGCTGTAAACAAATAAGTGAGCCGCTTAGTGTCATCATAATCCAAGTTGTAACATGTATCAGTATCGGCTCTAGTTATGCAGTACAATACCTACTCTCTAGCGGCTTGTAGCTGTAAACAAATAAGTGAGCCGCTTAGTGTTATCATAATCCAAGTTGTAACATGTATCAGTATCGGCTCTAGTTATGCAGTACAATACCTACTCTCTAGCGGTTTGTAGCTGTAAACAAATAAGTGAGCCGTTTAGTGTCATCATAATCCAAGTTGTAACATGTATCAGTATCGGCTCTAGTTATGCAGTACAATACCTACTCTCTAGCGGTTTGTAGCTGTAAACAAACAAGTGAACCGTGATACCTCATGGGTGTTACTCGTAGTGTTTACACCGGTTACATGTTAGCAATATTCGAGCTGGACACAAAACATACTGTAAAGTCTTCTTCGTATGCTTGTAATTGCGCGAGTTGTGCTTTTGAACGTACGGTCTAATACACGTGTTTATGTTGTGGAGGTGGGAAAGGATGGTTTAGATCCTACAAGTCGCTGATCAGATTCTTTTTTAAAATTGGCAAACTTACATGTTTATTTATTTTTACGACTTTATTAAATGGTAAGATCCAAAACTAAATGATCTGAAATAAATTTGATCCTTAGAATTAATTATTTATCATGAACATTTTTGCAAAGTCTTAAAAGAAATATCAATCTACGTAGATAGTTTCTAAGAAAAATAAAACTGATTTTCAGCATTTGGTTACCGTAAATCATAAAATTGGTGGGAGTGCTAACATGTGAAGATTTACATAAACCTTTGAAAATATATTTTATAGCTTTTAAAGCAATAATATTGTTTCTAAATAAATAATAACATGCCTTAATACTGTAGAAACATGTTCATTGTGATTACAGCAGCGTGAAATAAAACACTTACATAAACTATTTTGATTCCAAATTCTTGTTATCAGATGATAGTAAATTACATCTGGCTCATGAGCCAGAAAACCTGGAGATGTTCACTGTCCTTATCAACTTTGTGTTATAAAACATAATTTAAAAGTCAATTTGTAACAGACAGAATGATAGCCTACTGCAAATAGGTATGTAGTCATTACACCTCACAACATTCAATTCATTATCTCGGTCATGCTCGGCGGTTTGGACTGTTCCTTTTGTTAATGGACAAAAACTGCATTTAGTTGTACCAAATGGCGTGAAGATCTTATTATTTAACAGCGAGTATATTCCTGAAGTAGCTGAGCTACCCTAGGCAGGTAATGGCTACTCAGCTCGTGCAGTCACTTGTCTAGTCGATATTATCTTTTATTATATTAGTTACACATGATATAAATCATTCATATAGGCAATGTGTGCTATGATACGGGAATTAATTTCCTTGATTCTGCGATCCGAAGGTAGTGCCGCGCTCTATAACCTTTCAAGAAAAATAACTGCTCTTTCTGTTAATAATTAATGCAGTGTTATGCCGACTGACAGCGCTAGAGGCGTGATCACAGAATATAAATCCTTCATTCCTCTTCAATCACCAGAACACTGCACTTTGAAAGCGGCCTATAGTTGCAATTCTAGTGCGCCGACCCGAATAGAACCATCAACTCGTCACTTCCTACCCTATCAACAGAGAAAATGTGAGAGACGGTAAGATCAGGGCCTGGGCGCGCCACAGTACTGTCTGCCACGCCAAGGAACGCATTCGAGCGTTCTCTTTTGATGTGCATGAATTTATAACATTGAATGGGTTTCCTCTTGTATAACTAACAATTAGTTATACTACTGTTATTTTGTCACTGATGAGAAAAGTATCATCAGATGTGATTGCCCATCTTGCAAGGCACTTTTCTGGTCTTTCCTCATCTATCTAATTTAAACCACCCTAATTACTACCACAATTCACGTCCTACTGTACTTCTACACATGCTGTTACTAACATATTTACGAACTAAAGCCTTACTCACACTCCCACAGACCTTAAATGAGTTGACTAACTCTATCTTGAGAGAAGGTATGAAGAAAACTTAGAGGATTTGAGATTTCCTCCATAAGATTTGAGACTATTCATTTTGATTTTCAACGCGTTCTCTCTAAAAGCATTGCGAAAAATTCTTGTGTGCTCAGTTGCTTTATGAGTTAGTTACCTTGCATTGTAAGGAACCATAATGGGTTTAAAACACAGTAGTTATGTAAACGAATTCAACTACCTTACTCGTAATCAAAGTCAACATGCACGGGTTAACACAGATTAGGGTCAGTACGATAGCAAGATTTCTGAGAGCTATAACACTTATCATTTGTAAATCTTTTCAAACGTATCTTTAAATTAAATATCTAACTAAAACATTTATTTAATCAGTAAACGTGAGTTTTATATAGCTGTGTTATTCTACCAATAGTAGATTTTCCCATTAATGTTAATCGTTTAAATAGTTTATTCTAGATCTTGTGTTTTTGCCTTTCATAAAAGAAAATTGGAGAACCACGCAACCATTGAAACCGTGAAATATATAACAGAAAGTTTCCCCGAACCTATATCTCTTGACTTTATACAGAGAGATCGCGAGAGTTTGCTTTTATCTCCTCGAAGCTTTCAGCCCTTTCAAATCTGGGTGTGGTCGTTATTCGAGCGATTCAAAGCAAAACAAAATGAGTTTTGAAGGTCCGATAAGTACTTCATCAGCTCGCGCAGCGGATATCTCTGTGAACAGCATCAATGTACTGTACTTTAGTGAGCGGCTTTGACAAACACTCTATTTGAATTATCTTCCAAGTATAAACACTTTGAATAGATATCACAAAAGTAAGCCTTCGAAAATGACGAATGTCAACCTGATCTGAAAATATATAATGATATATATTGCGAGAAAATATGTAATATTAAGAGCATACTCATAGAAAACTAATTAAAAATGACGACGTGAAATTAAGTCAATCATTCTGGCAGATGAACAGTCTGTTTTATGATCATACATATAAAAAAACATTTATTTGGTGGTCTTGTGGGGAGGTTGTGCAAATACACATTTCTCTAGAGTGTTTACACTCCAGAAAAAAAGCCGTTCGAACAATTGCAAAACTACAATAGAGAGAGTCGTGCAGACCAGTATTCAGAAATGTGAAACTGTTGGCATTATCCTGTCTCTATATTCTAGAGACGTCTCTGTTTTTCAGGTCAAAATGCGATCACATTAGAGCTAGTGATATGCACTCATATGAGACTAGAGGCAGGGACAACCACCGAACTGGGAGACACAGGACGGTAGTACATGAGCGTTTGCCTTCTCAGGCAGGAGCTCGGTTTGTCAACAAACTGCCAAATTTCATAAAAAGTGCCGCAATGCCTAAGGCATTTAAAACTCGTCTGAAAACTGTATTGCTTTCAGAAGCTTTTTAGAGTACAGAGACTTCATAGCACATGTTTGGGTGACCACATAATTGGCTCACTGACGCTGGTGCTAGAGTGGGAAATTCGAATGAATGAGCAATAGGATGGATGGAACAAATTGTACGTACGAAAGTAACCTAGATTTCATGTACGAATCCAAAATTTTAGCTTATTTTCTTCCTTGACAATTGCTATAATATGTACATGTTCGAAAGCAATAAAATTATTATTAATATTTACATACTCCTGTCAGACAAAAGGGAAATTGTACCAACGTAATGAGTGATAGGCTTCATTTAAGCTCAGCAATATTCCATGGTTAGACATGCACCATCATAGAACTCATTCTTGTCAGCGAAGAAATGAAACTTTAATGCCATTTCAACGTCTACAGATGAAACCCTCCATGCTAACTTATTTATCATGAAATATTTAAAATGTTACTCATTAAGGTTAGATTTTACAGCAGTATTCAAGTAACAAGAGTTCCGTTAAGCTAGGGAAGGTACTTCAACTCAAGAGTGCGCTAAATCATATATTATCACCATTTTAAAATTTGAATTACTACTGTATTATTTTTTATTTTACTCTATGAATAAAACTGGCACTTGTTGAAATCCCATATGGTTGTGTTCAGCTTTTTACACATACTACAGCTTCATGGCCATCTTCCATCTCAGATGCGTGTCAGATTTATAAATTGTTTAGCAGAAAAAAATTCAATTCATCATAAATGACACCAATTAAAAAAAGATGTTTAAAGAATATTTAATAATAAATTCATTTTATTCCGTGGGCGAGTTTCTGTAATACAGCAACCAACATTTTCCAGAGCTAAAAGATGTATCGTATGTAGATAAACTTTGTCCGACCCAGTTGATGTGAATGATTTTAAAACATGTGTCTGTGTGTAATAGTAAAATTTATTGACTATATTTTATTTTTACGTTTTAGTTTATGACTTATTAAAAAATTTCAAATGTCTTATACATGATGAAGTTTATTGGTGAAAAATAGGATGTTTTTCAGTATGATTGTTAAATTAATGACAATAAAGAATTATTGAACTGAGTTAAACAATTTATTCAGCATTTTCTTTTTCCCACCATGATTACCTATAAGAGCAATGTAAACCTATTCACTAACGCTCAGCCAAATCCCATGGAATAACATGCGCTATCATTGAACTTAGTGTTCTTTATACAAAATTAAGCTTCATGCAAAATTTCAAGTAGGTCAGTTAGTTTTCTAGATATCGTGCGGAAAGACAAACATAGACACAGACAGATAGATATTTTTCCACTCCCTCGAGTTATAAGCTTCGCTAACGCTCAGCCAATGTCGCGCGCACGCACGCACGCACGTATATTATATTATACCAATATAACAGGTTTATATATAAAGACTCGCGTGACAGGCTTCACTAAAGCTTAGCTGAAAAGGCAATTTACTGGTGCAGTATCGGGATTTTGTAAACTGTTTTGGACGTACCGCAACATGAATTGCATGTACGTTAAGGTGTTAAGGAAGTTCCATAATATTTTGGTTCTATAACTGCTCTGGAGGAAATTTAATTCTACTTACTGAGGTGTATACGGATCCTCAAGACCCCTAGCCGTGATACAGGCAAGATTTTAGACTGAGGATCTCCGCATTCTGAGACGACCAAGTCTAGCAGCAAGCTATCATGCACGATATATAGGTATTATGTGTTTCGCCTTTGAACTCCAGGGACAGAGTGGGTCTTAATAAATTGCTGATTTCTCTACTTGCAGGTTCTTCAACAAGGGCACTTAATTTACTATCTGACTACCAGAATGGCCAAATACAACCAAATGTTCTACCGGACTAAAAAACAACAAAAACTCTTGATATTATTCCTATTGGGTTGGTATTAATAAATCCATCAATAATTGGTATTTCTGAAAATGGATAACTGTGCAATAAGTATAGTAATTTTGGTGTTTTCCTTTGACAGGAACTTCGATAAAATGTATAAATCTAAAAAAGAGCTTCCAAAACGTGATAATTGAAAATAGTAATTAATTTACTCTTGTGTCAGGAACACCCTTATTATATCAGTTTTACTCTGACATTTCAATAACAGTTCCAATATTAATTTCTCTAAATTAAGTTTTAATGAAATTCGTACAAAGGATTAATTTTAACGAAAAATGCATTTATATATTTTATTTATGACAGTTCTTCAAACAAATAATAGATTTTTTATACGTAAACAAATAAAATGTAAACTAAGTTTATCGACGAAAATTTGAAATATAGATTACTTATACAGTACAATGTCTGTATTAACTTTCAAAGCATTATTCAAATATGAGGCGAAATAAAATATTTCTAAGTACAAATTTTACATTAACTCCAATTGTGCGAGTAATTGTTTAACATGTTATATATCAAAACATTGTGTCAGAACAATCCTGTTTTTAAATATACGGTACACTAGAGAAGACTGCACTTCCGTATCAATGGTATCAACTTATTGGGTGGTTAAAATTAATGCAGTCATTTTGTGTAGTTCATCGTAACTTTTGATTGCACATTAATATCTCTGGCTGAGGGAAGTTTGATATACTATTAAATACAAATGGTATCTAACATTTTCACTCTTTGTGTATAATGTTAGTAGTCTATATTATTTTATTTTATTTATTATTTATTAATCATTTCAGTTTACATTATGAAGAGCTTAATCTTAGGTACACGCCAACTTGTTATATGACTTATGCTAACCTACATTAAAATAAGTTAATTAAAATTAACACGTATAATCTACAGTATAAAAACATACATCCCTGCAATGAAATATTAAAATAATTTAAGTTCCATTAAAAAATTCAGATACATTGTAATATGACTGGGAAATGAGGTTTTAGGGCACTTCTGAATTTGGATATAGATTTATCCGATTTTAAACCAACAGGGAGTTTATTTCATAATCTGAGTAAAGAATAGATTGCTCCTCGTTCATACAATGTTAAATGGTGGATTGGATCATGAAAGTTGACATGTCTTAGCCGGTTATGATAACTGTAGATCACCTATGGGTGGACGGTGGATATAACACCGCCATCTTTTACGTATCAGTTATTGCACCTTAGCCATTAGGAAGTATAGCTGGCCATTACATTAGGATGTATGGTACCATATACGTCAGGGGGCAGATTAGTCGCAATGTAACGTAGACCATCTATGAGTAGACCGTGGATATAACACCGCGATCCTGGACTTATCAGTTATTGTACCTTAGCCATTAGGAAGTATAGTTGGCCATTACATCAGGATGTATTATACCATATACGCCAAGGAGCAGATTAGTCTTTGTATAGCCGTAGATCATCTATGGGTGGACGGTGGATATAACACCGCGATCCTTTACTTATCAGTTATTGTACCATAAGCCATTACGGAGTATAGCGTGGCATTAAACTAAGATCTATGGCACCATATACGTCAGGAGGCAGATTAGTCGTAATATAACCGTAGATCATCTATGAGTAGATGGTGGATATAACACCGCGATCCTGGACTTATTAGTTATTGTACCATAAGCCATTACGGAGTATAGCGTGCCATTAAACTAAGATCTATGGCACCATATACGTCAGGAGGCAGATTAGTCGTAATATAACCGTAGATAATCTATGAGTAGATGGTGTATAAAATACCACGATCCTAGGCTTATAATTTTTCGTACAAATACATCTTTGATTTGGAAGTCGGTTTGTTTTTACAAAATATTCAGATATACCGATTTATTATCTATGTGTATTTGTATAAAACAAACAATAATACGAATTCACTGGCATTGAAGAAATCTCCGTGTGATATATTTAGAGAACTAAAACTGTTTATGTAGATAATTTTGACTCTAAATTGAATCCAAACTCGATGTAACATTTGTAATGATTTTAAATTTTATGTAATTATCAGGTGTAATTTCTATTGGAATTTTCAAGTTGATAAAAATACAATTTTATTTATAACATAGAGTTGCTCTTTCATGTACAATACCTTCACTGAAGCGTATGGATAAAGTTGCGGCTCTCAATTCCGGAAGAAGTTAAAATTTTTATTCTTGTTTAGTAGCCGGCTAAAAACAGTTGCAAATTGGTTTTGGACAGTTTTCACTAAAAAACGTAAAACAAATTCAAATGCCACTGGTGTAGAAACAACCCTCTTGAATTGTTTTAAAATTTTCACAAATATAAATATTGAATTCTTAAAATATTTATTTTAGTACCCATCCCACTAATATTATAAATGCGAAAGTTTGAATGTTTGGATATTTGGATGTTTGGAGGTTTGTCCTCGAATCACGCTGAAACTGCTATACGGATTGTGCTGAAATTTGGAACAGGTAAAGCTTTTGGTCTGAATTAACATTTAGAGTGCTTTTTACCACCCATAACACACTAATTTCGCCAAATAAAATCGAATTCAAATAGAAAAATTAGTTTGTTTACATTCGAATGTTATGATAAGAACGAAACTTAATAACGTTTCATAATTCAAATTAAACTGGCACTAAACAGCTGTTGACAGCTATAATTCGACAAACTTTCTGAAACATCTGCCCATATTGATCGCAGCAACTTTTTAGTTGTACGATACACTTTCCTCATTGGGATAAAAAGGCTAACTCTTATTGTTACTGAAGCCATCGAAGAGCTTCAATAAATTATCATGGAATGTGGGAGGGAAATAATAATCTTATAAAATCTTATAAAAACTATTTCACTTAACGACTTCAGGATCCCAAACCTCTGTTCTTTAAACTTAAATCTAAATTGGATCAGGAGATTTGAATAGCTTTGACTATAGATTATCTCTAGACTGTTTATTATGTCATAGACAAAGAATACATAGATATATTGTCCAGTTATTCAACAGAAAATTGCGTTCGAAGCCGCGGGTAACTGCTAGTAGAGCATATATCCTGTTATTACGTGAAAAGGGAAAAAAACATTATATCAATAAGTAGAGTTTATTTAACTATTTTTGATAACCAGATCATGATTATCTTTAGTTCGTTCAAATTAGAAACAAGATTCCCCCAACAGGGGAATAGAAGACAAGACAAATATTCTATGTGAGTGTTCAATAGCGTGAGAGATCTCATATGTAACAGATTGCGGCATGTAATACAAAGTTGTCGCAAAATTCTTACACATTCTTGTGGTAATATAGAAGATAGGAGTACAGCACACCATATGTCGCGTTTACAGGCTTCGCCGAGGTTGTATGAAAAATTATTAAGCCTAAATACAATGTCATTCTTGAGATAACCTACGGACAGATTGACAGATGGGAATTATACAGAAAATAACCTACTTCAATGATGCTCAGCTAAATTCTATGGTTAGACATGCATCATCCATGACTATGTACAATTGAAGTTTCATGCAAAATTTAAGTCTACAAATAATTTTTCTTGAGATATCTTGCCTCATAAAACACGCAATATTTTGTTCATTTACTTAGGTTTCATAGCAGTGTATATATAATACAAGTTCCAAGGTGAGGTAGGGAAGGTGCTACAACGTATGAGTGCGCTGAATCAAATCTTGTCACCAGCTGTAACCATTGACTTTCCACTGTATTATTCTTTTGTTTACTGCACAAATAAGCTGCATGTATTTTATAATATTTGCAATATATCTAGTACAGTAGGTTGGAGCTAAAAATATTTAGAAAAACGCTGCTTGCTAAATATCGATCTTTGTAATCGTTCATAGTAAAGTCAATACTGGTGACTTTATCTGCGACCATTGGGACCCATCATCCGATGTACCGGCCGCCTCTCATTGGTGGAGATATCGCGTGGTCCCGTCAGTCATACCGTAGGAGCCGTTCCGGAAATAAGGTCCGGTTGCGGTCGCTCACCCTTTTGTTCTCGTGGTAATTGAAATGTCGCCCCGGGTCTCTATACACCTTTTTTCGTATTCGTTAAAAGTTGTACAGCGTATTGTTGTGTACCGTCGGAGATAACATGGTTCAGCTGCGGTTACTTACCTCTTTGTTCTCGATGGTAGTAGAAATCTTGTCGTGGGTCTCGATACCTCCCTCTTTCTCGTACTCGTTAGAAGTTATACAGTGTATCGTGTACCGTCGGAGATAACATGGTCCGATTGCGGTCGCTTACCCCTTTGTTCTCGATGGTAGTAGAAATCTTGTCGTGGGTCTCAATACCCCCCCTTTCTCGTACTCGTTAAACAGTTATACAGTGTATCGTGTACCGTCGGAGATAACATGGTCCGGTTGCGGTCGCTTACCTCTTTGTTCTCGATGGTAGTAGAAATCTTGTCGTGGGTCTCAATACCCCCCTCTTTCTTGTACTCGGTAGAAGTTGTACTAGTGTATAGTGTACCGTCGGAGATGACATGGAATTCGGGTAGCGACCGCTATACCTTGTTATTGTGATTTGATCCTTTCAAAATGTGTTCCTAGCCTCGATACTAACGACGATTGTCAGTGAAAGCGATTCGATCTTCAGTGTATCCAACCGCAGCCCTAGAAGCCCTGGACGAGCTGAAAGCCCCCCCTTCTGATGACGCGAGGCAAGAATCAAGATGAACATCGGTGAGTTGGCATTTATCGCTCATGTGTACACTTTCTACATTCTGTCTCACCCGTCCTTCCATCTCCGGATATAATTTTTTTCAATTTAAAACATTTTGATCCTCCGGGCCACTCTGTCTCTGTAGCTCTTTCTCCACCTAACGTGTGTTAATATGTCACATGTTAATTATGCTCATTTGAGCATTGAAAGTTCACAGAGAGTATGTATAGTACTGTAATCTCCCTTGAAACTGTCAACACATATTTTAGAGAACGCATGCTTGCTACGTTTTATTATGAAGCATTTGCCTTTATTTCAAGATATTAACATATGTTTGACCCATAGTTTGACATTTGGGCCATGTGGAATCTGTTCTGGAGTGGTAAAAAAAGATAGAGAGCGGAATTTGGGGTTTTATATCTGTTCATTATTGATTCTGGGCGTAATTATATATTTATGCAGTATAATTATATATCTTTACAGTTTCAGCCAATCTCACCTTTTGGAAATTGCATGAACCACAGATAGAAACACATCTAGTATGTAGGAAACACATTCTAGTGTGTAGGAATGGGTGTTTAATTTAATGGCCATCAGTTACCCTAGTAAAGATATAGAAACTTCATTTTTGTTCTTAGAGAGATCCAGGTTAGAATATGAAACAGTGTAAGAATATGAAAATATATTTTACCCCACACCATATTTTTGTGTTAGCTTGACAACTTAACACCGACCACTAGACATGTAAATAAATGCTAATTCAGCGTCAGATAACCATAGAACGTGGTCACTTTCATTCTCTTATTTAGTTTTCTGACCATGATATAACTATTATTTGTGTCAAACGGTCAGTTTTAAGCGTGTATGATTTGAAAAAAGATTATCATTTCTATTTTTCATCTTGTAACCATCTTATTTCTACCTCCATCAAAACTAGCGTGGCTAAAAATCAATTCCTTCTAAGGGAAAATAAAGAAACACCATGTTGTGTAATTATAAAATGCAAATTAGCTATCAACTGACTATTGTTGGTGCAATCTCCAGCAGAAATGAAAAATGGCAAAACCTTTTGAGATTTGGCACTAAAATGGCTGTACGCTAGGAAGTTAGTAGGCTATAGCTCGCAAATATAGCTTTTTGAGGAACTTGAAAAACTGCCAAAATGAAAATGGTGATTATTTAAACACATAAACTGAATGTAATGATTGTAATCCATTACAATTTATTAAATGTTTTAAATGGTGGCCATTTTAATTATGTAAGATTTGGAATGTAATTTTGGGATATGTATCATAATTGGACAATTTAGCAAGTTTGCATTCGTAATCCTTATAAGCAAACAAAATTACGTAACAAAAAGTTTGTGTTTGTTTATGCATATTTTTGGTCTATGGCCCTTTTGATCTCCAAAAATATTTGATTCACTTATATGCACATAACATAACTAAAATATGGCTACGTAAATTACATATTTTAATAAAGAATACTGTGTGGTTAGTTGGAATTATGACGATACGGTCAAAGAGCCATGGGACAGCATAGAAAACTGAAGTGGTGACGGCAATAGAGGTGGAAATGTATCTACTTCTAGTGATTTTACACCAGACAGGTACACCAATTATTTGTTTACAGAAGAGATACACTATTTAAGAATGTTTAACATTAAAGTAAGTGAATAGTCTTAAATTAAAGTAATTTATTAATCTATCATAATTCTCTGAATTTTTAACTAGATAACGAGTATCTAGTTAAAAATTCAGAGAATTATGATATACATGTTATGAATTTTGATAACGTTAAAATTTAAATGAACTAACCAGACATCAGGAAAAATATTTAATTGAGATTAAACTTATATAGTACAAACAACGCAACATTACAAAACCAAAGAATATTTCAAACAAGGAAGGAGAAATCATTCTTCCTACGTTCACTGCACCGCGGTAGACGCTACAATCTATTTGTGGCAGTGACACATAGTGTGTCGAATGCTAATATTGGGTGGTAGGTTGAACAACCATTCCAATATCCTGAGCGGGAGATGTGTCAGTGCAAAGTGACATTTATCAGCGCGTTTCTTTCCAGTCATACATCGATTGTAATTTAACAAGCAATTGGATGAGCTGTAGCGAAGCCTATCACTCGTGAAGCTGGAATAATTTCATTTCTGTCTGTCTGCCTTTCTCTCCGCAAGATATCTCAAAAGCGAAGACTTGAAATTGGGCAAAAGATTTCATTTATACACGAGGAACAATGAGTTCGATGATGTCAAATGTTAATCCCTGGGATTTGGTTGAGCTGTAGCGAAAACTTTGACATTGGTCATATGGGTAACAATGATGGATGGCAACGAGAAAATAGCATAATAAATACATTTTTTAAACATACTCACTACAGCCGTAAAAGATTCAAACGTGTGACATACTAGCACGTATAGCCTAACTATCCTAACATATACAACATAATTTTATTAGGACTTGGTGGGCAAATTTAAAGATTTAATCGCGTATGTGAAATACGATTTAATGAATAAATATTATGTGGAATATGTCGATAAAGAGTCTACACTTTAAATCTTGCATGGAACTTAATATTTACTCGTATGAGTTCTATGTGCATCATTCTTTTAAATCTATTTTAATCAATCTACTTGTGTGTCTATCTGTCCGTAGGACTTCTAGAGAATTAAATCAGCTATATATTTGAAATTTTGTATGCAAACTAAGCGAAGCCTGTTAATACACGAGGCGAGGTGGCCTTTTACTCGTACGACATATTTCATTGATAATGATAACAGCATATTGATAATGAAAATAATGTTTGGTAAATTAAAAGAAATCAGTGTAAAGGGCTTGATTAAAATTACACCATAGAATTTATGTAAACTGTATACAAGGACGAGTAGAAACTATAATGATTCGGTAGTAATAATGAATGCTTGGGCAGTCCATAATCCTTGGGCCAATGTGTATTGTATAAACACAAAAAATGGAATTCCTTGAAATCGATAGAGAAATTTACTTTAAGAAAAGAATTTCTCGGCAGTGCGCTACGTTTAGTGGAAATCGGAATGAGAGGGTTTCAAATAAGAAATAATAAGTTTTTTAAAAATTTTTCTTGGCTTAGAAACTTAAAGCCAACCATAAAACATGTAATTAAATGTTAAATCAGCGTCAGCTGACCATATCTGTATATGGTCCATATCTGTATATGGTCCATATCTGTATATGGACCCTTAAAGTGGAAACTTTCAGTCTATCTAGTTGTTTGATGATGATGTAACTATTATTTATGTGTCTGATGGTTATTTTCAGTGTATCAAGGTAAAACAATATAAGATGAGATAGAAATTGCTGTTTAATATTTTAAAACTTTTGATAACCCTCCCATTAAGACATTCACAAAATCTAGCTGTCGATTCATCTCTTTGTTAAGAAAGATTGTATTGTCGAGTTAAATAACGAGTTTGTGTGATACCGTGCCAATTGACGCTCAGCTCCTAGACTATATCAGGCTAAACTCGTCGCTATTGACAGAATGATGTACAAATAGTTGCCGTACCTGTTCATACATACATGTTACAATATGATTCCGGAATTTGTGTCTTGTATACAAATATGGTAAATTTAAATAAATATTTAACAGGGAAAATCTTTCATTAAAACAGCGCCTTTCTAACTAGCTCGATGTAAGGCAAGTTAGAGACAGCTCACGTGTTCTATGGGTTAATTGGCTGAGCTTTAGCGTAGCTTATCACTCGAGGAGCTAGAAGAGTTTCATTTTTGTCTATCTGTTTGCCTGTATGTATGTCTGCCCGCACAATATCCCGTAAAAAAAACTTATTGGCTTGAAATTTTACATGAAGCTTCATTTCTATATAGGTGATACTGAGTTTGATGATGGTAAATGTCAGTCCCTGGTATTTAGTTAAGTTTAACAAATATTTTTACATTAGTCTTATGGTTAACCATGATGGCAACGAGAAAATGGCTGAATAATTCAGTTCATAAACAAGCTGAGTATCACCATATCAGATTTGTAGGTTAAGACAAAATGATAGAGTGGAAAGTTAATGTTAAAAGTCAGTGACAAGATTCGATTTCGGTGCACTCTCGTGTTGTAGTACCCTTCTAAGCTCCCAGAACTTTAATTATTTGAAAATGTTTATGAAGCTTAACTAAATGAACAAAATGTGAATGTATTACATGGCAAGATATCGAGAGAAAGATGTAATCTGCATAGTTAAAATGTTGCATGAAACTAAGTTTCTTCAAATACAGTCTTCCTTCTTAATTACCTCATATGAGCTTCGTAATGGTAAATTCCTAGCCATAGAATTTGGCTGAGCGTAATTTATTTAGAAAGGTATTTATCACTCAGTAACACAATTTCCTTTCGACAGATGTAAATGTCTGAATTTCTGTTTCTCTTTATGTCTGCAGGACATCTTGGGAATGAAATAAGCTATAGATTTCAAATGTTGCACACAATCTGAACGAAGTTTGTTACGTTACATTGAAGTGTAGCGTACTGCTACCTTATTTATTTATTGATTAATACTGTACATTACTATCATAATAATAGCTACAACACCAAATTAACTTAGTCTGTCATTATCATATTAATAAAACAGGGCTTAATAATTGCACATATTTTTTATCTTTTTTAATGTTTTAGTAATATTTTTCGATCTTTTGATTCATTGAAACAAATACAGAATTTAGTAAATAATGGATTATTTTAGTTTTTTTTTAAAGCATGTGCCAATAGTAATTCTGGTTAGAAAACGAATGACGAAGGAGAATTTCAACACTCAGCTGATAAGATCTGGGGATTGCCGAGTCCCAATGGCTTTGCCTACCAACTGTTGTGTTAGGGCTACCTCTGATAGTTTACTTTGGTATTTTGTATATAACTCTGTATTATTGCAGGCATCATTCTCGTTCACTATCACATGTTTCCATTTGTTAATTTGAACGAATATTATTTTCACGCTATTATATATTATACAGGTACTTATTTATTATTGTTGTAACTTTTTTTAAATCAAAAATTCAAACAGTTAGTTTTATTTAAACTCATTGATTTTATTCCCTAAGGTTTTTATGTGATTCAACTTATTTTTATACTTACCAACGTTTAAAAGTTTTAAATAATAATGATTTCTTTAGTTTTGTTAGTATCTTTGGAATAACCTGAGTAATCTGCATCTTCTGCATCATCCTAAGCAAAACAAATATTCCTTTCAAATATTATCTTATATCTACTTGCATATGATTTTTCATTTATTTTTTAATTGCTTTAGAAATGAGTGTAAGAGATATTTTCAACACAGTTTTTCGAGAGTTGTATTTGTCATTGACTAGAGAGAGGATCGGTGTTTGCAGGTGAGTTCCTCAGAAATAATTGAGAGTACAACCCCAGAATCACTTCTGTACAGTCAAGCATGACTATATTCTTCCATACCCTCATAAGAATAAAGGATAGTTTCTATGAAGTAATCACTACTTCATAAATAAATAAATATATATATATATATATATATATATATATATTCATATATATATATATATATATATATATATATATATATATATGAATTATATGGGCTAAAACTTGTACTTCTTCTGTAAAGAAATTACCATAATTAATTTCAGGTTGGTGGCCTTGCTACAATAGATTTATTGTAGAATTAAACTGTCCACGACTCCAATCATCAGTAGTGAGATCGTAATGTCATTAAAATTTGATTTTACAATTCTAGTTATGTGATATTGAGTCTAATCTTAATTTCCATTAGACTACATGTGTCAATATATTACACGTTAAAACTTTTTATGATTGTACTAAATTTATTTATAAATGTATTTATTCTGAAATTTTCTGATTGTCATCATGGTTACCCACAAGACCAAAGTAAAAATATTGTCTAAATCTTATCAGTGGCATGCACCATCGTTTAACTCGATGTCAGAAGGTGTACATAAATTAAGCTTGTCGTACTTGAAAACATGCATACAGAAATTTAATTTTTCCAGCCCTATGAGTGATTGGTTAATGCTCAGTTAATCGTGAAAAGTGTCTTATTGGCTACAGGAACTAACAATATTAATTCGTAAAATAAACCGGCATTTATTACAAATTGTATAGCCTGTTTTAGTTGTAATAAAAGTGTGCTGTCCAAAACCTTGTCTTGTTGAAACAACTGTCGCAGAATTGTTTCTCCCTTGGTTCCTTTTCCTATATCGGAATGTTTATTTGCTGCTGGAATTTTTAAGATATTGTTAAATGTTGTTTTAAAATATATGAATTGGTTACTCCTTCTCATGACACAGTACAATTAATATTATTAAGAAGTAACGTTTGAATGGGTAACTATTGACACCTCTTTCTGTAAAAACATGTTAGAACAGTGGCTTAGGGAGTGAATTAATATTAAACGAGCTGTATGACTTTTCTTGTATGTAATGTTTATAGAAAAACAGCACAAGAAGTAATGTTAGGCCTAATTAATGTATACTTTCTATGTGGGCCAAACACTTACTAATTCACTCGCTCATTATTAATTTCTCTTCAATTACCCGCTAGCTCAGAAAGTTAAAACTTTACACACGTATGCTTCAAATAGAACAATTAAAGCATCATCGTGAAGATCTAACATCCACATTGGTTGAAATATGGCTGCGACCTTTAGAAGAACAGCATTTTTTCCAAATTCCCAATGTTCTAGAAAGTTGAAATTGTACAGACATGTGTATTATGTCCCTACCAGTCTACCAGTACTACACATTCTGGAAGTAGTCGCTTTTTGACTGAGGAAGACCTTTTAGACATATGTAAGTATATACTTTCTCAATCAGGGCAACAATAAAAACTTTACTATATCACCGGAAAAACTGACCGAAAGTAGATTACAAGAACGGGAAGTAGTAGGTTTTTAACCGAAATAGACTTTTCAGAGCAATTTCTGCATATTCCTTCGTGATCGGGATAAAAAGGCAATCGCTACTATGGCCCCAAAATACAATATACCCGGAAGTAGTTTAATATGAATGGAATAGACACTTTTTAGATCTATATATTTTCTTGAATGGACCAATAATGCAAACGTTTCTATAGAAATGGAAATACCTTATATTGGAAGCAGATTAAAAGTGCCAGAAGTAAATGCTTTTTGACCGAACTAATCGTTGGAAATATTACAATATATATTGTTGCAGGGAAATTTTAATATATCATTAGTACTCATAACAACTGTTTCATTCTCAAACTTCAGGGCTCAAAAACATTACTATAACTTAAATCCAATTCCATTTATTCTGAAATGAACCAGGGAGATTAAAATATTTACCTATTTACATTTCCTTATTTTCAGTAGTGTTTATATGCCATTTAAAATGAACATGCCCATGACGTGCCCAGGGCCTTAGACAGGTTTAGCGAGCCCCGGAAAAAATAATCTTTCAGGCTCCCATAAATATTTATATAAAACATGATGCAGCTTGAATAGCTAAAACTATCTTAAATAACGTTTTCTTGTCAAAATGAAAAAAACCCTTCAAATTATGGTCAAACCTTATTCAATTTTTCCGCATAGCTGACTCTCTTTATTATTCCAATACAATTAATAACTCCAAAATTGTTTGAGGCCTTGAATGGGCCATTTTACTAGTTAAAAAATTACATTGGCTTTGTAACTGCTGTAATTTCAATAGATCTAAATTATTTTCGTTAATATAAAATGTGATATATGTAAATATATTGTAAAATTTCAACTCGATTCTTAAAACCATTGTGGTTATTAAAATATTATAATGTCATACCAAATGCCCTAGAGAAGTTTGTGCCTAGAAACACTACGACAAACAACAACAGCAAACAACGAAACACTATGAAACACTCTTGTAAAATAAGGTCTAGTGTCACTCCTGTTTTTATGACAAGACAAAGTGAGTTTTTGGGGCAGTTGTACATCTGGAGAACGGATTCATCTGGACTCGAACACAACTGTCGGTGGTTGCCTGTCTTAGAGTATCTTGGTGATTGGGGACTCCCTTGTTAAGGTACTCAGGAAGCCTCTGTACTAAGAACGATGTTATTGTTGATATGTATCTTGGGCCAAAAATATTGGATAAATAAAGTAAAATATTTTGAAATACAAGTTTGTCCAACCAAATATATATGGTACAACCATGTTGATACTAACAACCTAGTAAATGGGTATAATGGAGGCGCGGGGTATAATGGGGGCTGGGGAAAGAAACCAACTCTACATGGCATGGATGACTTGTTGTGTGCGTCTTTGTGTCTCTTTCCTGAAACAATGCGCCGGAGAGACATAGCGGATGCATCTCTTTCACTTCTCAATGAACAGTTATAGCTCATAATATTATTTTAAAGTGCAAGTTGTGCAGAAATATATTTTGTTTGGTATTAGCCTTAGTACTTGGAGTATATGTACACTGCGTATGATTTGAAATTTTTTTTAAACAGCTGTATGTTGAAAAATGGTTCAAAATAAAGACGTTATTTATTTATTTTAAATGTCGATAGTTCTCATATTAGCAACAAGCAACTGAATACCTCTCAACTGTGTTGGCGCTCCTGACTTGTGCAAGCGCATCTTTAAAGTGGTCGTGCTCGGTTATGCGTTGACGGATTTCGTTGAAACAAGTACCGTTGGAATTCTTAATAAAGTGTTAAAATATTTTGTAACTAGAAAATTTTTGTAACTATACTGGTGTTTTTATTATTTTAATCTAACTTACACCATTTTTAACGTTAAAGAAAATTATATTTTCAAATTTTCGCCTTATCTATTTAAACCTAGGTGTCAAATTTGATTTATTTAGCTTAAGTAGTTATTGAGATATTTGAGACATTTCTCGACCTATATTTATATTACATTTTTTATTTGCAATGATGAATAATATAACCCCAAAAGTTTGTGATGCCCTTTTGTGAACACTCTGTATATCTTCTTGATCAAGGCAACAGAGCAAAATCAGTTGTGGCACCAGAAATATGCTAGACTGGAATGATCATAAATATGCTCATAGTGTACCTGTTTTTAGACAAGAAATTGCGTCTGATGCCAGTGGTAACTGATATTATGTTATAAATGTACATTTAATAGATCGAGTGATACAGATCATTCTTAAAATATAACGTTGAAGCGAGGGCATCGAATGGGTAGTAGCGGGTTGTGGGATGAAACCCCGACTGGTCCGGGCAAAATATCCGAGAAAACTAGTCTGAATACGGCCCTGGATGAACCTGTTATTCAATAGGAAATTGCGTGTAAAGCCACAGACTACTGCTAATCAATCGTATAATATTATGCAACATAATAAACAAAATATTATCAAATCAATAAAAATAGCTGAAAAAATAATGAAAAAATATTATAGAATCAAATTTATGTACAGGTATCTACGTGCATTAATAGTATCATACAAATATATCTTTATCCCAATACATGTATTAAAATAAATCTCTCTTTAATAAGCTGAGATGTTAATCATACAAAAAGGTCCAAATGATCAATTGTCCGATTCTGCTTAGTTAAAATATAAGTATTTATACAATTAATTTAAAGAGAGTGAGATGTGAGTAACTAACAGAAATATGTTGACGTGAGAGATGAGTTATACCACTAACAGTGGGACAGACCGTGCCATAAATCCAAAACATGTGACGTCGTTTACAAGGCACACGAGATAAAGTCAGGTGAGCTGCTAGCACTTGAACACATTTTGTGTACTTTAGCTATTCTATCTGACACCGTTCTTCTTCATGTCACATTTTAAAACCCACACTCTTATCATTTTACTCGTTGTGAATTTGATCCATTGATCCTCGTTGTCCAAAGAACAATTAAAACGAAGTAAAATTTATAATGTACGGTATATTTATTTAATTTTTAATCGAGAAAAACTATGGAATTTTCTCTACTGACTTTAAAACAGTAAGAGAAACTAACAAATTGTCTTGTGACTTTCAGAATAGTTACGATTTAAAATATACAGGGTTAAATAAGATTAACAAATGATAATATGTGCTCCTGTCTAATTATTAGGGTAAATGATTTATTTGTATCCAATACGTCCAAAATTGTGTAACGTATTTAGTTTATAAAGCACATTAGTATTTACTGATGAAAATCAAAATTTTCGAATGAGAAGTCCACTAAAATTTTTACAAAATAAATTATAATTAACTAGCGAAATTTTCTTGTAATTTTATGACACAACGTAACACTGGGCAAAACTACTAAATTATTAATTTTCTCATTATGTAGCATGATAAAAAAACTTGCGTTAATTTGATACGCAAGATTAAAGTATGAACTAGAGAGTTGACAGTTATTCCAAGAAGTATTTGCGGAAGGTCAGGTAAGCCGTCAGTTTAATATCACGTACACAGTTGAAAATGCTATACCAATTGATAAGCGAATGTAATAGCATGTAAATGTTGCTATGCAAAGGATGTCCGTCAAAAAGGTTAGAAGTGTACCAGGCTCAATGTGACTCATCTTTTGAGGCTGATAACCTAGAAAAACACTGAGTACAACAAGCCTCAAAAGAGCAAGTGAGACACTTTAAAGGATTTTCGTTGTAGCGACGTGACGGCTTAGTCGAGAGAACAAGTAGAGTGAGCTAGAGCTGGTCATACCAGTGGGTTTACATCGAAGCTGACAATGATTATCCTACTTATATTATGAACTTTGTTTGGGGATAAACAGTTTCTACTCCTATTTCTACAATGTTATAATATTTTTCCATTTTATAATATACTGTATAACCACTTTATGGTATTTATAAAAATTTCCTCCTTTAGATATCTTGGTCTTTTACGGGTTTGTTGAACGTTATACTCACTGTATTTTTATGATTGATGAAACGGAATTGGAATTTAGTGGCCCTAGATGAGCGTGTACTGTGTTCTTGATTTGGCTTGCATTGCGCTTGGCGTGTACGGTTAACATGTACCTTCAAGATCGTTATTTTCTACGATCTACCAGCTCGTTATTTTCTTTGCTAAGTTAGGATAAAACAAATCGGTGCTTTACAAGACAACTGAGTACACATGGAACAATATAGAAATTTGTGTTACATCATGTAAACGAGTTTTTGGCACCATATTGAGTATTTATTTTCAAAATTATTACTTAAGAACCATAAACCATAAAGAAAGGTTCGTACCCAGCCCCAAAACAGTACTCGGTACCTGAAAGTAATTTGCATTACTTAATAAAAAGGATATTTTTTATATATTTATTGAGGCAATATTGTGTTAATATCTTTATTGTCGAAAGTAATGCAATTATAATTTACGAACTGCATAGCTAGATGAAGCAGCTGAGCCGTCTACCACTGTCGTGAACAAATGTAGTTTCTCAATCAAATTAATCAACAAATAATTTTTATTTTAAGTATAATGATCATCATTGGTGTATTTTTAAATAAGTTGAAAATTGCACAACTATTTATATTAAATAAATGTGTATTAAAAATGGGTTTTACAGTTTAAACTGTTGAACGCCTTCACTGCAACATGAATGATGTACCGACTTTAGAACACGCAGAATAGTAGTAATGTGCGCACACCGTAGTCAATGTGTTAAGATAGACTGGTTTATTACTTGAAAGTGTTGAAAGATGTGTTTATACAATAAGTACATAGAGTCTTATATCTTCTGGGGTTTGATAATGATAAAGTTAATTTTTAAACTCTCCACACCCGTACTGGCAAATTAATATTTACTTTATGTTAATTGGTGTTAGAATTAAATGTTTCTATGTCTCTGCAAACGTTCTTTTACAAGTTTATTGCTTTATTTTTCTTCATACATCTTGTTAAGGTATTTTGATATAACTATCACCTTTGTAGAGGGACATTTTATTCTACTTTTACAAACATATGGTGGTAGTTTAAAAACAATCTTACAAATAACTCTTTGTCGTCGAAATAGATTTCAGTCCTGACAAAGTAAGGCTGTGGGGTATTAAACGAGTTCAGGAATTCAATTAAGAGAGTCGGATCCATCATGTTAAACCAGGCTTACATCCGTCGTATATTCCTGCAGATAAGGTCAGGATTTGAATGTCGGGATTGGTACTGCTTCTGCCGATGCATGTGTTCGTTTGAACATATTACTGACTATGAGACACAATTGTAAAGGTGCGATTTTGTGTGATAAATTAAAATAAAAAATAGTCAAAGCACTAACAATTTTTCATGAAAATATTGCAATGTGCAGTATTGATACTGCAACATTAGACAATACGTAAAATGCATTATTATTGCCTAATTACATTTATTATGTCTTTGATGTGCAAGTGATGTGCAAGTTGTCCCTTACACAAAACCGTTTTATGAAACTTAACTTACATTTAGCAAGAGACAGAGGGATTAATTCACAAAATACATATAACCATAGACAGTATTGTTATTTCTGGAGTAAAAGTGTTGTTTTACGCCACGTCATAATTAAAATGTTTATACCAGCAAGTATATTTCTACTGTTTCTCTACATTTGGTTTGTAATATGCAGTGTTTAAATGTAATATTTGGAAAATTCAATGTATTTCACTACACTTAAATATTATATTTTTCTTCTTTTTTAAAGGAGAGTCCGTTTTCACTTTAAGCCTTATTGTGACCGCTCTCATGGCTCTTTGGCCTATGTGACGATCTTTTCAACGACAATTAGGAGGAGAGGAGAGTCGATACAGTAATAGGTCGATTGTACTGATAAAAATAAACGGTCATAGACAGGATTTGAACCTGCACTATCTCCAGCACAGATCCAAAGTCCGACGTCTTAGACCACTCGGCCATTGGCACTCCCTATATCTGTTATGTGTTATGCCTGTTGTCTGTGACATAAGAAAGCTAAGGTGGGAAGGGTTAATTCAATTTGAATTTGTATTTAGCTCCATTTCACCTTCCGTTTATTGCATTCATCTGACACTGTTACAAACGTGACTCCTAGAATCTGAAGTCCATGACCTAATGAAGGGATCCAGCAAGACAAGTACCTTTGCAGTACTACTTGCCATGGTTGCGGTATCCTCAGGGGGTTGTACTGAGATAGGGGGTCAATCAATGCTTGACAACCAACCTAGCTAGTCGGCGAAGACGTTCATAACGCAAGGCTTTCCAACATGATGAGTTCTTAATTATTTTATTTTTGCATCGTTTCCACATCAGAGACACCTTGTAATCAAAGTAACCATTCAGTGTAATCAGTGGGTGGAAACAGCTGTACAGTTCCAGCCTTGTATGATAGAACAATCAGCAGCCTGTGCCACAGAGACCTCGTTAGTTGATTATTAGCTTAGCTGTATTGGGAATTATTACCCGTGGGTGGAAACAGCTGTACTGTTCCAGCCTTGCATGATAGAACAATCAGCAGCCTGTGCCTCAGATACCTCGTTAGCTGATTATAGTGAGAAGGTTAGCCTTCTCACTAATCACAAGGCGGTTGACAATTCTAATTAAATCTGCTTACTTGTGGCTATGAGTAGTTGCCTAAGGACTGCCTTGTTATATCCCACACCAATAAACTTTGATAAACACATGATTTCAGCTCCTATTAGTATTATAAGTTGTAATTTTAATACAGTGCCAATAGCATATTTAATATAACTGTTATTATTAATATGAGATTTTGAAGCTGGCCAGATGTTTAATAACGTAAAACAAAGTAAAAGCTGCAATTTACCAATAATTTTAAGCTATAATTTTTAAAAGTTACTTATTTCAAGACTAGAATTAGAGATATTTTATTTAAGTTCATGACGTTCTTTCCCAGTTATATGGTTTTGTGAATATTATAGAGAGAAACATGTTAAAGGGATGAATATAAAACAGCTAACGGTAGAAAACAATGTATACAGGATGTTGTTAACACAAATTTTCTCTCACTGCTAAACAAATTTGTTCAATATCATCTCCAATGCGATCTTGATGTCAAGCCTCAAAGCATAAACGGACACCAAGGGACAATGACATCTGATTTTTGAAATGCTGTAATTATAATAACCCAAGAACAATTATTACTGGATCAATATAGTTGCTACTTCGTCAATTACATGGATATCATTGTAGCAGTTTAATTGGAAAATAGATTGCGCCTAGAAGTTCGGGTATTCGTTTGGGAATGGTTAATAGTCTAACATAAATGCCAGCTTGTGTTAATCACGTGACAAAACCACTCCAGATCATACAATTATTTCTTTGGTTTCCAGTGAAACCGATTTTTTATGCCGATTATGGGCTCCAATTAACAAGCTTAAAATTTGAACGTTTAATATTTCATAAGTGGTAGCGAAAATGAGTATTATCTTCCAGTGATAACTTGACCAATTATATTATCAGTGCATGAAGTGCCACATAATGTTAGTTGATTATGATACCCATGCTAATCAGTCGGGGATATATTTGTGAAGCAGGGGGAGGGACAACAATTAATTTAAACAAGGAGTATGATTCTACTTATTGTAATTTATTTACTTTATTATATCCTAGTTATTATTATTCCATTTCTTTCACTAACCTTATAAATAAAATTGTTAAAACATAAACCTAATAAAAAACCTTACAATGCAGGTTGTAAAACAAAACTTTTCGATCCAAATTTTACTGTAGGTTGTACCGTGTGAATGTAAAACCATGTAATGCTTTTAAAATACTATTCACTGTTTCAAAAACCTATTGTAATAAACAAATCAAATCTTTTTTATTGCAGCGACAATATTTACATTGTCAGAGGTCAAAGATCCTTTATTCGGTTATATCCTTTACATGCAAAAATTTAACTATTTTTCATTTTATGTGTGCCTATTCCAAAGTGCAGTCCTTCAGTCCTTTTATCGTATACTGCAGGTCCAACATTACATACCATTATCCATAGTATTCCTAATACAACAACTAATACATCAAAATAAACTCTCCCAAACATCACGAGCAAACTATGAGTCATGGCGGTGATGTGACACGGTTTCATTATATGGCAAACGTCATGAGTTTTTGAAATTTCTGACATTCATACAACAATACACACTCATACATACAATTTTACAATTACGCCTCTTTCATTCTTCGCCAATGCAACCCACTTAGTAGAGCGGACTCAGTCTTAGTACCGCGGAGTCAGTCAACAAAGCTGCGCACATGAGGTACTCGAAACTGGTTGCCTTTCTCTAACATTGTTATATGGTAGTTTTACATTCGATTAAGAGAAACAAATGAATGGACATTAAAATGCCTCAAAGAGCCATGTTTTAGGAGACTACATTCCGAAAAGTTTTTTTTTTAATAAAGTAGACTTTTAAAGTTTACTTACGTATGCATTGTCTTGATCCAGAGAAGACAAACTCGCCTATGGCATTGGGAATATCTTTTTGACCGAAATAGATTTTAGAGATCTACATGTGTGTATATGAAATAATGAAATAATACAGTACGGATATTTTCAAATTTTCAGTTTACATATTTTTATGATCATGACCAAGACAAACTGTACTATCACGTCGGAAAAAAAGTTCATTAGAAACAGAAGAGTTCCTGCAAAAGCATAATCTAACACCTGCTGGAATTTCGCTTAACTTTGAACAATAAAATAATGTGTACCTTATATATGACTAATTCCATTTGAAAAATATCATAAGGCTCCATAATATTCCGTCATAAGTGCTTTCAATAAGAAGGTTACGGACTTAATTTTGAAAACTCCCTACGAAGCTGCTAGTAACTGCTAGTTTATAAGTAAATTATATTACGTTCTTTAAGCTCTGTAGTTTGTTATTTATCTACTTCAACTAACGTAGATAGAGTATTTGTTTCTAGTATTGTGAGTAAAAACCTTTAATGATTAGTATAGTTATCTTTTTCGTTGCATATGTTGTTGATTCATTACTAAAAAATATAATTTCAAAAATAATTATTTTAACATAACGTGTTAAAATAAACCAATATTACTCCAAGAAACAAAAATTAAATATCATTAATATGCCAGTGATTAGAAATTTTGTAAAATGTTACATAAATGTACTTAAATTTAATTTCAAACGCAATAAATGAAATACAAATTATTTTGCTGATAAACTATTTTACGCTGTCCTGAAGCAGTGAGACGAGACTGATTACCAGATCTGGCGCTCGGCACGGAGTAAGTGCATTACATTTAACGAAATATTTTCTCAGATCCCAGTTTGAGCAGAACGCGGATCTATAAGATTTCAAGAAAGTCTAAATATAATGTTTGGTATAAATCACAGTAGGCATTGAAAAACAATTTCACGGAGAACATAGACGACTTTTACTCATACTCCTAGAAATATGTGTATTATCTATCTCTTTTCAAGTGATTGTTTCCAACCCCATTCCTTTAATTTTGTCGCAAGAAATTTCAATTCAATGTTTCTACATTGCTACCGCATCTGCGTTTTAGAGCAAAGATGTAACTTTTCATTCTTACATCTGAAATAAACAGCCACTCAGCAGTCGTGGAGCAATGCGCGATTCGTTCAGGTATCAAACCAGCAAGCAAGCAATAACACTTTACATCGGGTGAATCTAGGTAAAATAGACATTAATGCGTTTTTTATTGGAGTGCTAACTTCTCTCATTTTTAAATGTGGCGCAAATACTGAATAATTTTTTGACAGTGGAAACTGTTAACTCTCTTTTGCAAATAAATAAGGAATTCTTGCACAAAATGTTTTCCTTCAGGTACACAGACCAAAATAAATAAGGTTACATATCAGTCTTAATTTAAAGCTAAATAAATGATCTTGAAAGGATTTTGTAGCACACAATTTACGTTATTTTCTCTCTGAATTTTATGAATCTGTTTTGAAAAAGCAAACTATTAGCTTTAAAGGTAGATAACACATTGGACCTACTTCAATGCCTTTCTTGAGTAGCCAAAACTCTCAGAAACACAAATCTCATATGAAAATCTTATCCATATTTGGCAGGTAATTTTTAATTCGTGAAAATATCTGTCTTGTTTTGTTTTTGTTTTGTGTGTGTGTGTTTTTTTTACAAAGGATTTCTAGATTAAATTTCAAACCCTGTTATTCTAATGCTTTACGATGACAACGTGTCTTCTGAAACATGTACTTTGTTAGATTTATAAAATATAAGTAACTAAACAATCACCAGATGAACTTAGATTATAAAGGTCTTTGAATGTAATAAAACCGCCGATAACTGAAAATACGTACGGTATACTATCTTTTCTTTGAACTTATTTTTAGTTGAAGCAATGTTGAGTTAGTTTATTTGACTAATAATGATGACATTTAGAGTAGTTCAGGTTTATAGTATTTCCCGTCTTTTATACTTTATTCGAAACTTCACAAGGTTACATTTGGTTAGTTAGAAAACAAATATTTTTGACCATAACCAAAAAAACTCTAATTCTTTGAGTATGGTAACTGAATAAAAGAGGTACACACATCTATTGCAATTAAAGTTGGATAAAATAATATTTAATTGATTTTCTTTCAAATGTTCCGTAAAAATCATATTTTTACTTGAATATTAAAGTTTACTTGGTAGTGAAATGCAATGCTCATTTTAGATTTCTTTGTTATATATTGTGTTGTAGTCTACCACATTCATAATGAGAAGAATTTTAGTTTTAAATAGAACTGTAATTTTAGTCAATAAAAAATTATAATATTACAACATTAGGAATAACAAATATTATAAAAGATTAAGTTTTTATATAGTGAAAAATAATTGGAAAACCAATGACCAACGGATGATTAATTTATTATTACAATTTTAGCTTTATAAAACACATAAATACAAATAAGAAAGTTTGAAAGGAAGAGAAAGTGCTTTATCAACATAGGGTTGCCTGGATGCTGCAGCACTCTGTTCAATAATTAATATATTATGTTGAGTTATGACCAGAAAAATAATAAGCACTCGTCTCTCTATTATAGAGAGCGTCTTCGACAATCATCGTGTATTCCCATTTTGCGCATTTTAAAGACGATGCGTTGTTATAACTTATATTTAATATAATAATTAATTTGAAAGAACACAATATTACTGCCTGCATTTAATTATTTAGTAAGATCTATGTGTTATACAATATTTTCTAATGTTTAAGCTTGTTTTATAACAAAGAGGGGGGGGGGGAGAGTTACAAATAGTATTGATACACATTTTGATAGTGGAAGTGTAAAGACTTTTGTTGTATTTACAGGATGTAACTAGTAAACACTATGAGAGCTCCTGCACATACATGCAATACAATTTTGTTTTATGACTCAGGTGATGCTAGAAGTTTTGATTTGTAGTGTAGTAGATTCTTCATATCATAAATGTACTTTGAATCCCTTGTTTATATTTTTATTCACTACAGGTTTTAGTACGTTGTGCATCTGTCCACATAGATTATATATTCTTTTCATTGATCTAATCATCTCTTTTATACTCAGCGACGAGGAACTTTGCAGAATGCGTATAGTTATGTATCTCAGTCTGCAGATCTTTTACCGAATGGACGAAACACATGGGGTTGGATACCGCTGAGGTCGTAGTAATGAATACTCTATTTGCAAAATTTACTTATGTGTTTAATTGTGGCATATAAACATAAAAGCACCACTTATAGATGTTAAAAATAATAGTTGTATTACCACTTTGCGGCCAAATAATTGAATTAACAAAATGATATCATGGGGGTGAGCCTTATGGTTCCAATGTTCTATGGCACTTTTGCATACGAATGTAGTAATTATTAAAACTTTAAAATTGGCTTCCTTTCACGTTTAAGTCGACTCACAAGCGCGGGCGTCAGCATCTGGGCTCGACATTGGAGCTTTAGTAGGAAAATGTGAAGATTTAGTAGACTAGAAGTCTAAAACATGAATGCTGGAAACACTCGAAGTCTCGCATGAAGGGGCTAATTTATAATACGAAAATATAAATTTTACTTACGAACAAGGCGTGCGAAGTGTTGCTCGGCAGCTAAAAAGTTCACGAGAGAAAAAATTAATACACGTGCCGATTAGGTTATTAATCCACCAAGAATTTGGTTTCAAGAACATCGTATGTAACTTATATCAACCAGTATCGAGTAAAAGCGTTGGTAAAAATGGTAAACTAACAACGAAACCTACAGCTTTATTTTTGATGTATAAAACCATAATTTAGAATAGAACTTGTTGGTGGTGTGACCTTTAACAGCGCAAATTCAAATCAAATATACTAAATCAGAAAATATTATATATATAACAACATTTATACAGCTTATAAATGTATATAATAATGAACACAAGTAAAATTCAATTACATTTTACGATATTTTAAAACATGTTTAGGATATGTAAATCGGCATAACGGGATATCGACGGACCTGACAGAACGTAACGAAAGTATTTACCAAACTGACTGTAAATCCCAGGATTAGTGTCCTTTGTAACTTTGCTGCCCTTTGACATTTGACCCTAAAATCAATACTCCCTAGTAGATATCTTACTTGAACCAAGAGGAATATATGCTCCAAGTTCTCTAAGCCTTTTCTATCGAGAGCTAGAAGATTCAGAGCGTCGGACAGTCAGACGACAGTGTCATGATTTTAAGGAGGATCTAGTGGATCCTTAATAACTTGAATCGCAATGCAAGGATATAAAAAGGATCAAATCATTTCAGTCAACAATTTGTTAATACACTGTGAAAACCGTTCACAGCTGGCAACCGTTCGCTATCTATGGAAACTTGCCACTCTATTGAAACTTGTCACTCTATTGAATCTTGTCACTCTATGGAAACTTGTCACTCAATTGATACTTGGCACTCTATGGCAGCAGAATTAACGACATTTAAAAAGTGTACGATAAGAGAAGGAACATTTATTGGCACAACTCGTTTAGGTAAATAAAAGAATGAACAGGTACCTGATAATTTCACAAATCGGCTCCCAGTAGGCATGCAGTTGAATACTGCAAATAAACAAATAAGAACTGGCAGTGTAGTTTAGTATTAAGGAGCTAAAAGTTCGGTATATAATGTAAACATGAGTGTAACTAGTATGTAGGCTAATCTGTGAGGTGAATTGAAACCTTCTGGACGATATCAGGATGGTATATGTCGCGTTAGCTAACTACCTCGTACTTTTGTACATGACCAGTTGATTTGTCACTGCTTGGCTATATTCCTTATCAGAAAGTGGTTTTTGGCACCTGTAATAATATAGGATATTTGTTAGTGATAAATTATCAAATATCTGTTTAACTAGCATTAGTGCTTTACAGTTGTGTTACGTGATAAAGGTGTTAAGCATATTTTATGTAGACCAAAGTAGCGGTACATTACATGATACTTTTGTATGTGACTGGTTACAGAAGAAAGAGGACAGGATGCCTATAGAAAAATAACATTTAGCCATAAAAAAGTGATTTCAGTTCACTTAAGCTTTAATAATTGAGTTCACTCGATTACTAAAAGATCGGTAGATGCCAGCGGAAATCACGTTTTAAATGGGAGATAATTTCCGTGATATTTGGAAAGCACATCAACATGAGTGGATTACTGCGGCTGTATGTGATAATTTCAAGCGATATCCAATCAGTCGCAATTTGTCGGTTTGTGTGCACCCAACCGCAGTTAATTAATGTTACGATCACATCATTAATATGTTCCGCATTGGTTTATGTTTAATACTTACCGAGTTGAATTTTAATACGCAATTAATAACAGCATAAATAAAATAATGCTTCTATGACCGAACACTTTTTTTTTTTTTTTTTTTTTTTTTTTTTTTTAGCTTGAAACACGTAATACCAATCATCAGACATATTAATAATAATTATATACTTGTCAGACAACTAAATAAAGAGACTAATCGTTGCCACTTTTAGTTGATGTTGACTGAACTAAATGTTTACCTGCCTGACGGTTGACTTTACGTGTAACAAACTAAGGAAAGTCAAATTTGAGTTAAAAATTCATGTAATATTTTTAACCATTTTGATACCTTTGTTTTTCAACCTCTACCAAAACTAGCGCTGCTGAGTATTGATTCTTGCTTAAGGAACATCCCTCTATCGATTTCTATAGAAATAAGATTGTATGCTTATGCAATGCAAATTGGCTCTCGGCTCCAGGGCTAGAAGTGTGTAAAGCAATCTTTATTCAAACACCACAAGAGCCGACGCGTACGCGAGTTAAGTGAAACGTACGCGAGTTAAGATGTTGTACACTGCCAAGGCCAATGTGTACCAAAATTATATTTTTACACGAACTTCATGCTGTAGAAAGATCTAAAGTAAATGTAAAAGTATACTGTACACGTTCGTTTGTTTTTCCGTTGAAAGGATATTAATTTTCTTGAGCTAGTAACTCACTATACACACTTTTCACTATATTTATGTATGGATGTATAAACTATGAACTTAATTTTTCACGTAATATAGAACATATGTATATTTAATTTTTGATTATACCACAAACAAAGTATACATTTATTGGTTAATACAACCACAGTTTTTTTGTTATACGTATTTCATGTCTATACTGATGGCAGGAAACACAGTTCTGGTCGGGTTAATTAATGCTGAAGTTAAATCATTAATACGTTTCGCATTGATTCATTAAAAACTTTGTGAGTTTAGTTTTAATACTTAATTAACAATAGCTTAGTTTTTAGGAATTTCTTTTATTTTGGTATGGCAATAATGTGTTAAGTTTGTTAAATTTTATATTTTACGTTGCTTCGTTTTAATATTGTTCGTTTCTGCATGTTATTAATTTGTGTTTTACCATTAAGGATCAATTATATTCGACAGTAAGTTAGAAGTAAAAATATTAGTCAGCTGCTAGAAACGGTGTAAAACTCAAAACTGGTTACTAATTTGGCCTCGGCCTCCTTGACCGGGTGTGAAATCCGAATATTTTACGAAAAGAAATTTGTCGTAGACATTGAATTCATGTTCTTATGTAATATCCTGCATGGTAGGTTACCTTAAAGTAGAAAGTATTTTTTCGTCTTTCAATGATTCATCCAGTTTGTGAAATTCAGCTTAAATTAAACACAACGTCTTGTTAGGAAGGAGGCATGTTTGTATTGTAACTGTTTATATAAATAAACATTTTTGATGTGTGGATTTAGGTACTAGGAATAAGTGTTGTTTATAATAGATAATTATTTTGTATATAAGCCTAAATGGAGCTTATGTACTAAAACTGTTGGTGGCTAAAAACTCTCTCTCTCTCTCTCTGTGTGTGTGTGTGTGTGTGTGTGTGTGTGTGTGTGTGTGTGTGTGTGTGTGTGTGTGTGTGTGTGTGTGTGTGTGTGTGTGTGTGTGTTGTCTCCCTCAAGAGAATTGCCACACTTGGTCCCACCTCTTAGAGTCCATTTCCCTTCTCAGACAACAAACATTTTCCACACTTGTTAAACAAAGCTATTGTACCACATAAACTTTTCCACAAGTGCGCGAATAAGAAAAACTCTTCGTATGTTGTAATAAGAGTACTCTTCATCTAAGACATCATTTGACATATGAATTTCAGGTATTGCTTTCAAATTGTTGTAGATGTTTTTGTATAAAAATTTCTCCAATATAACTCTAAATGTAGTCGACAAAATAGTTAATAACTGTATAATTGCTGCTTATACAAATTAAATGTTACATTCTATTTTCCTCATTTTTCAGTGTATTGCATACGAGTGACATGATATATTTTTAGTTTTTCAAAACTGTATTACAATACGACTTGCAGAAATATATGAGTGGTCTTTGTATAGCGATATGAAGAATTTCCTGTTTATGAAGACAACAGATTGGACAGACGTATGTACGAGTAACTTATTATAGGAATAAAATTTTGCGACCATTTTAATAACTATGTAAGTCATGAAACAAAGCGATCTCGTTCAAAATATTTACCTTATTCATCCAGTCATTTTTCAACCGGGTGGAAGAAGTTCAGAGAGACAGTTAAGTACCTACTTCCTTAACTGTGAGTGCTCTATTTCCTTACCTTAACTGTGTGATATATCTCCTGCCTGTTGGTAAATTGCAGCCAATATTATTACAGGGTTGTATAATTTTCCCTTTGTAAAAACTCTGATCTATGAATCTTATTATAAATGCGTTCACAAAAATCCCACATGTTACAATTTTTTGCAGTAAAACAAACATAAGATTGGTCACAAATATTCAAAAGGGTTTTATGGTGTTTTTGGCCTGATTTATTGATACTTATGTATACAGACTCAGTCCTTTTTCAAACTCAATACATATCTGAGTTACAAACAACCGTATTATAGTCATACTTCATTTTTGATATCGTTTACGTAGCAAAAAGTGGTAGTAAGTACAGTTGTAGAAAGTTTGAATTTTACAAAAGGTAGCCAAATATTTAGAGAGAAGTTCATTATAATGATTCAGAACCGCAGTTCATTTAGTTGTCTCAAAAAGTGGCGATCTTAGTAAAAATACAACAAATGACGGTCATCATAACATTTTCATACTGAATATCATAAAAGCTGATATGAAGAAACATGTCGCAGTTTTTGTGGGAAGGGTTTATTTATTTCGAATGACGATTTCAGCTCCAATTCATCTTACATTTATTATAGCGTCTGAAATCTGACGCTGTCACAGACTTGACTCCTGGAATTTGGAATCAACGTCTGTCTGAAGACTCCCAAGAAGTCGGCGATGGAGAAGTTCAAAACGAAAATTTGAATCTTTTCGGCATTAGAGACACATAGACTACAGAATCTGATATCTAGATGAATAGATTTTCTCATTATCTCATCAGGTGCACAATTGAGTAAATTGCGATGTTTTTTTAGACAAGGGAGCACTGTGGAGCAAACAAGTTTCTATGTATAACGTAGCTGCGATGGGAAGGGTTGATTCAAATCTAATGATGAAAAATGGTGAAATGCCAATGATGAAATGGAGCTGAACTCATAATTCACATTGAAGAAAAGTAGCGAATTGAAATACCAATATTTGATATATAACTTTTCATTATCGGAACGTCAATAAATGACACTATTCGTATTAACTTTGATATTACTGTGCTCATGTGCAGCCATATAAAAACAAAATATTATATGATTCCAAGTTCATTTAAACTGGAATTTATTATCTTAATTTTATTGTCTGACATAACAAAAGAGATGATAAGAATTAGTACTTTTTTTGAGTGTGCTTATGATCCTTGTGAAAGTGTGGTTTTCTTCTACACTGGGATTCGTAAAATTCGAAAATTATAAATATTTTAAAACTAGTGAAAGCACAATATTTCACTCTTGTCTGTTTAAGAGACTATTATAAACACCAATGCCAAATTGAATTAGTACTTTAATGAGTGTGTTTATGATCCTTGAAAGTGTGGTTTTATTCTACACTGGGATTCGTAAAATTCGAAAAATTATAAATATTTTAAAAAACTAGTGAAGCACAATATTTTCACTCTTGTCAGTTTAAGAGAGTATTATAAACACCAATGCCAAATTGAATAGTACTTTTATGAGTGTGTGTTTATGATCCTTGAAAGTGTGGTTTTCTTCTACACTGGATTCGTAGAATTCGAAAAATTATAAATATTTTAAAACTAGTGAAACACAATATTTTTCACTTTTGTCAGTTTAGATGAGTATTATAAACACCAATGCCAAATTGAATTAGTACTTTTATGAGTGTGTTTATGATCCTTGAAAGTGTGGTTTTTATTCTACACTGGGATTCGTAGAATTCAAAAATTATAAATATTTTAAAATTAGTGAAACACAATATTTTCACTCTTTTCAGTATAAGAGAGTAGGATAAAAACCAATGCCAAATTGAAATAGTACTTTTATAGTGTGTTTATGATCCTTGAAAAGTGTGGTTTTATTCTACACTGGGATTCGTAAATTCGACAATTATAATATTTTAAAAACTAGTGAAAGCACAATATTTTCACTTTTGTCAGTTTAAGAGAGTATTATAAACACCAATGCCAAATTGAATTAGTACTTTTATGAGTGTGTTTATGATCCTTGAAAGTGTGGTTTTATTCTACACTAGGATTCGTAAAATTCAAAAATTATAAATATTTTAAAACTAGTGAAACACAATATTTTCACTTTTGTCAGTTTAAGAGAGTATTATAAACACCAATGCCAAATTGAATTAGTACTTTTATGAGTGTGTTTATGATCCTTGAAAGTGTGGTTTTATTCTACACTGGGATTCGTAAAATTCGAACTAATATAATATTTAAAATTAGTGAAACACAATATTTTCACTCTTTTCAGTAGGAAAACACCAATGCCAAATTGAATTAGTACTTTTATGAGTGTGTTTATGACAGTGTGGTTTTATTCTACACTAGGATTCGTAAAATTCGACAACTAGTGTTTCATGAATATTATAAACACCAATGCCTTTATGATTTGAAAGTGTGGTTTTATTCTACACTGGGATTCGTAAATTCGTTGAAACACAATATTTTCACTCTTTTCAGTTTTAAGAGAGTAGTATAAACACCATGCCAAATTGAATTAGTGATCCTTGAAAGTGTGGTTTATTCTACACTGATTCGTATTCGACCATTATAATATTTTAGTGAAACACAATATTTTCACTCTTTTCAGTTAAGAGAATTCAAATGAATTATACTTTTATGAGTGTGTTTATGATCCTTGAAAGTGTGGTTTTATTCTAGATCGTAAAATTCGACAATTTATATTATTTTAAAACTAGTGAAAGCACAATATTTTTTTCACTCTTGTATAATATTTTAAAATTAGTGTAGTTTAAGAGAGTAGGATAAACACCAATGCCAAATTGAAATAGTACTTTTATTAGTGTGTTTATGGTCCTTGAAAGTGTGGTTTTCTTCTACACTGGGATTCGTAAAATTCGAAAATTATAAATATTTTAAAACTAGTGAAACACAATATTTTTAGTCTTGTCATTTTAAGAGAGTAGTATAAACACCAATGACAAATTGAAACACTAGCATTTGAAACTTAACGAGTTGTAGAAGGAAAAGCCGCAAGATAAGACCTTATTTACTTCAATCTATGTATTTATATCGTAATATTTTGGTAGTTTAGTAATTAAGTAATTGGAAAGTTATGTATACAGATTATTAGATTGATTTTATATAGAAAATCAGCGTATTGTAATTACCCTTGTAACTCATAACGACAATTTCTGCAACTTTACCAAACATGATACCCTGAGACCAAAACCACCTCGTTCTATATATTCTGCTTAATACAATATTTGTACAGGCCTGTAGCCTGTGAGGACTGACATATTAAGGCCAACAGTGGGAAATGGGAAGGGGATATTTCATACTAAATTCAACACAGTACCCTACTATAAACTGTAACATGATTAGAAAATCACAATCGTGTATTCGTTTTTTTATGATCAGAAACGTGTTGTAAGATTCTAGATGTGAGTAATTTTGATTGACAAAGTTTTTGCAAAATTAGAAATGCTAACCCGGTTTAAAGAGTACTTATCAAGCTTCTATAAGCGGATTTTGTTGGGATTTGAAGGGGCTCACGACAAATCGCAGGTTCATTGTGTAGTCCGTTCTGTTAGGCGGGGTTCCTTTGTCGTCGGGAAAAATCTGTCTCAATTGTGGAGATTGTTTTGAAAGACTTATCACGAAATATGAACTATACGGTAAACACTAGCAAGGTTATTATTTTGCTTTCACTGAATATCTTATTTGTTTGCTGAATCGGAGTGTATTATTCAGAAAAATCTATATCACGTGCAATGACGCATGCGGTTATATTTAATGCGGCTAAAGCATTGCTTTGTCTCTTTTTCTGGACTGAGACGTTAATAAAGCTAATGTAGATATGAACAAGATAGCTAAGATAATTAAAAACGTATGCTTATACAGGGGTACCTCGTATATAGGCAACCAAACATCAGGAGGTTATTACAAAGGTTAAAAAAAATGTAATTTCACAGTACGGTTTATCTAGTTCAGTTTCCTGTCAATCTGCCTGTATCTGATTTTTATAAAAAGCTTATTATCTTAAACACATAAATTACTTAATTTAAAAATTATGAAACATTTAAATGTTGGTCTTAATAGTTTACACATTCCTTTGTTTAACAAAATTTCCCTTCTTAAAATGATGGTAATTAATTTAAAATATTTAAAGCTAACAAACTCAAAAGCATTACATTTGAGTAAAAGAATATACGAAGAAAAATATAAAAGAATTTTGTCCTAACAACTACGATATAAAGATTTTTTTAAATCGGATACCTATTAATTGAGTAATTGTAATTTCATCAAATTAAAACTGACTTGTAATTAAAAATAAATTAAAAAAAATTTAATTTATTTACTAAAAACATAGATACAGTAGGTATGGCTGATATGTAGCATCGATTGCCTACTACTCTTTCTTATAGAACTAAAAGATGTAACAAGTATAAAAATTAATTAGATTAAGAAAAAAGCACGAGCGATCCTACAGTATGTGCTCAATGTCCACAACTTATGGGCTTCGTTCAAGTCGATTTCTCACAGAATTTTTCATTGTTTCAAATACTCCCAGTTTCTTCTAATCATATTACAGCTATTTAATATTCTTTCCCTTAAAATTTCAATACTTTCCACAGGGGTTTAGTATACCAAAGATTTAAGGTAACCCCAAACAAAAAGTCAAGGAGGTTTATGTCGAAAACTTGGCAGGCCACGCTACAGAACTACTACGGGCTATCCTTCTGTTTCTGAAAGGCCGCCGTAAGTGTAGCCTAACATCTAAACTAAATATTGCATAAGCACCATCCTGCATAAACCACATTGAATCTTTTCGTATAGAGGAATGTTTTCTAATAGTTCAGGTAACAAATGTCCAAATACGACGCCTCCATTAGTCTATTATAAGCTTCTATAGTCCTAACAATTTATCTCCAATAATATATAGCAACACTTTGAAAGATAAACTATACTTGCATTGCGATATAAAATGAGGTTCAAATAAGCCCAAAAGTGAGTGTTATGGTAATTGAAAATGCCTAATTTTGAAAATCCTGTCTCACCAGTAAACATTTTACAGAATTGTGGGGTTGAAGCAACTTTTCCCAAAAACCATTAAATCTAGGCTGGAAGTCTGTTTGAGAAAGACTTTGGACTCTTTGAACACGACATGGATGTAAATGTTGAAATTTAAAAATACGCCGAAGGTATTTGATATTCCTTCCTCTTGTGACAATCTGATACCACTCATACTTGCGTCTTCTTCAACGGCATTTAATATTATTTCATGAACTCTTAATGGTGTCACTGAAATTTGACGGCCCAAATCCTCAGCCTGTGTAAAAGTTTCACGCTCAGAGTCCTATGAACATTTGCGAACGTTTTTATGTACGGAATTATTCTGCTATGAAATCCTTCTGCATAGAGTCGCACTGTCTTTCGCGAGTTTCCATTAGTCAAACCATAAATAAAATGAACGTTTGTTAACTCTTCATTGAATAAATGAGCATTTTGCTGTAGTAAGAAACTAAATAAGATAATAGAATAATACAACAATACCAACGTACGAATTGTGAACTCTTTGTACGTGAATGGATACAATCTGTGTAAGTGCAAAGTTCGCAACACACGAGTTTTGGGATATTAAGTTGTAGATATTACCCGTAAACTTGTAAAGGGACTACGTTTAACTCCTTGAAGAATAATTTCAGAATTAATTATCTTCGTATTGAAGGTAGGAAAACAACCAGTCTTACGAAGATTAATAAAAACCCTGGTAAATTTCCCTATGATTTGGTACTCTACGTTGAGGAAACCATATATATTCTGCAACTGAAGCTGTTGCATTGCCATTACAGAAGCCATACATATAAATCATATCTGCATACTGGGCGTAGGGAAATACGTGAGACATTATTAAAAGAAATGTGAAACGACACAAAAAAAGTTCTAAATACAAATTAAATTTAAAAATAGTTTAAGCTATTGATAAACATAGTAAATGTTAAATGAAATTTGAATTTTCTAATGGATTAAAATGCAGTAACACTAATCACAACTAAAGTAACGAAGCCCCTATGGATAAGTCATACTGTGTTTAAGCAGCCATCAACAGAAGCAATGACCAGTGCTACCAACTTAATAATGAAGTAATAAAATAATAAATAATAGAATTTAATTGAAACTGATCAGCTGTCATGCTACAGTAACAGCTGTTGTTATTGCATTTAGTCTGTTCAAAGTGTATTTACATCAGTGTTAAGAATTAATTTATAATAGCAAACAACTATTGACTTTATTTATAGTTAATGCTCTCAGAATTAGTTCTCAGAATTCTGTAACATTCTTGTTCATGGATTTGTACATTTGTTAGACATTTAATAAAATTATAGCGCCTTAAACGTAAAAACTGGTTTTTTGATTCGTATGAAAAGACCAAATTTTAGTCTTAATTAACGTTCTAATGGTTTCAGTCTGGGTTCATTTAATGCTTGGAGGTGAAATCTGGGCGAAATGTTTTGGTAGTCCTATCTCACTAACGAAGTATTTCCAGATATATGTTTAAACGATCTTTTTAGTTTTTGCCTTCGTTCAAGGTATAAAAATCACCTGTTAAATTGTCTTCCTTTCCTCCCGGACCACTTTGTATATATATATATATATATATATATATATATATATATATAATTTATTAAACGATATTTGAATAAAAAGATTGTGATATCAGTTGTATATACATTTATACAATTTCTAGCTAAAATACTCCTTTTTGAGTTCATACGTGTTTCTCTTTTTATTTTTTGGCAAATTTTTGAAACCAAATTATATAAAGTGTAAAAAGTTTGTTTATATTAATTTGTTTACATTATTGGATCGTCCAAAGTAATTTTTAATAATCATTTTGCTTATGCTATTTCTTATTATTTAAAAAATGTATGTTCTAATATTATACAGAATATTTTGATTCCATAACTATATGGTTATTATCTTAACACAGTATAGCTTAACACTAAAATACAGTAGAATGACTTTGCCATTTCATTCGTAATAACTACTATACTATTGGAGTTATCTATTTTTTATATCATTATATTTTTTTACAATCTTCTTATAGCTGACTGGAAATATAAAATAGAAGTGAAACTAAAAATATATTTATTATTTTAATTCTCAGTTTGGTTTTTCGTAAGTTAGCCTATCCAAAAATTGTAATTGTTAAACAGATTTGTACAGATGTTACATGAAATCATATGCACAGTTCCAATACACAATATTTTGTTGGATATGAAATGAAATAGTGAGTTGGGTTAAATAAAGTAAGAGTAAATATGGAGCAAGTGAATAAATGAAAATAGAATTTTCTGGTACACAAAAGCCTCTTCGTTGAATTGGTTCCACATTGAGCATTAGTTGAACATTTTATTTGATGTGAGCTAATAGCAAATATTACTGCACAGAGAATATGCGAGGCTTTGAGATATAAACGTAGTTTAGTTAATACATGGATTCACTATTGCAGATACACGTAAAGATAAAAGGCCGAAATAAAAATTAGTTAAAATATAGATTATTGGCTATTTAAGAAGTTCTTATTGCAGAATGAGGTAAAATTTGTAGTAGAATTTTTAAAATTGCATTAATCCTACAACCTCTAGAACGAGTCCCAATATTTTTTTAGTTTTTATTTGAGGTATAATTTTGATGGAATTTTCAACGTACTTTCACTACTAGAAAAATATATCCTCACTACCATCATAGTTTAAGAAAGTGAATTATATATATATATATATTCAATCTACCCCTGATATGCCCTTTTCGAAATTGCCACTGTCTCCTATTTCAGGTTTCCCCCTAGCCACCTTTCATTATTTCAGGAGCAACAACTAAAATTTTAAAATATATCTATATAATTATAATACATTCTGCATAGTAATTCATTTCATAACTTGGACATTTCACAAAAATTGTTTCGATCTCTCATTATATTTTTCCGATCCAGTAACCTTTAAACTTGGACACTGAATGATACATATATACTTCATTCTTATTGACGTTAAACATATTTTTCGTAAACATTTATTATCTTTTTTAAGAAACAATAATAAGTAATATATACTAACTATACGACAGACCAATAGGACTACGATTTAAATACCATATTTAAACGAACATCTGTTAGGATTTCCAAATTTTATGTACTTCTTATGAATACTGGATTACAATTTATTATCCTGAGATCTGCAGGAACTTGGTATTGTAAGAAAGCACTCTGAAAGTATTAAAAATGTCTAAACTACACACAGTTAAGCCGAAATATCTCAATTTTGTAGCACATTTTTGACCTGGGTGAATAAGATAAACATAAAATATACTCAGCTTCAATATGTCAACAATGAGTTTAATGTTGGTGTTGGTTTCTTCACAGGATTCGGCTGAGCGTTAGTAAATATATTGTTACGAGAATGTAAAAGAATGTTGAAATACGAAGGGTAATTAATGCATAGCGCCGCTGAAGAGAGAGCGCTCAGTGGGTTGGGTCAGTTTGTTTATATGTCCATATCTCCCATTACATGAGCGGTGGGTGTGCACTGTGACCTTTCTCCACTTTTCTATAAGTTCTGCAATTTGAATGTTCCTGAAGCTCCAATAACTTTATAAGGAGCTGTAGTGAAGCAGCGAGCCAGAGGAGTTTTAGAAATGTACCAGCTCGTACTTGTGAAGTGACAGAATTAGTGGTAATACTCATGATCGTAACAAATGGATTTGTGTTAATAGTTATTGACTGTACCAGTGTTAAATAGACTCGTGTGAAACAAGATAGACATTATAGTGGTATTGTGAAAATATAGATTAGTGGCCTTTTTATAAAAATTTATTTTATTTTAGGCAAACATGGTTTAAAGTTGTAAATATTAAGATTATTAAATATTTAATGGATTCAATATTCACCAAAGCAATCCCGCAACAATATTTACATCAGTTTCAAGGAAACCATGGTAGCAACAAGTAAATGACAGAAAAAGAAAATTTGTAAACACACTAAGCACAATCGTAAAGACTATAACATGTAACAGTTTCGTTCACAGAGAAATAAAAATAATAAAACATAACACAGTGGATAGTCAATGTTATAAAATCGGTTACAAGATTTGATTTCATTGCACTCTGGTGTTGTATCTTAGCTCACCTGAAATTTTATTACTGTATTCCAACACTGCTATGAAAGCTAATTCAATGTTTAACAAAATGAATTAGTATTTTACAGAATTTATTTAGAAACAGTTTATTTGTGTTCGTTAAATTTTCAATAAAACTCAATTTTTATATAGACAAGAATGAGCTCTATTGACATCCAACCATGGAAATTGGTCAGTAGTCTGACACAGTTTATCTTTTGTCTGCCAGGAAATATCAAAATTCCTTTTCTGTATGATTGTGTACATGACAGTATTTCCGCAAGACATCTCGAGAATAAAATGAGCTGAAGATATGAAATTTCGCAAGTAACCTCAGAGAATCCTGTTGCGCGTTACGTGGTGTGGAGTATATTGTAATTGTAGTTACTGTAATATTGTAAACTTGTATTTTATTTATAGTTTAGTGTACACAAAGTATATGTTTTTTAACGTTGTTCTTGACTTTTTTCTTAAAGAATCTGCGCTTCAGGATAATAATACATAAAAGAACATGTACGTATTAGAAAATATTTCAAATAAAACATTTTTGTTTTAAAATCCATGCAAAAACTGCTATTTATTTGTCCAAATCTAGCGTACATTGAGCATAAGGGTACTTAAACAACAATAGGCACAAAATCCAATCTCATCGGTACAGATTGCTCTTGACATGATTGACAGGCACTTCCGACTTTGGTCCCTTCAAACCTATCTTATAAGTTCTGAAATTATCATGCGGAGTTCAATATTAATACTAAACCACGAATGCAAAACAAATAATTATTAAAAACAAATTATGTTTATTTTACTTCCAGCAGCAAACAAAAAATAAAATAGGAAATGTATTTTAATACTAAAAATTCAATTTAAGTCTTGAATATATGGTGTATTCTGAATAAAAATGTAAATGTATGAATTAAATTCATTACTATTCTGCGGTTTCATTTTGAAGTATTTTGCATCCGTAAAGTATAAATAAAGTGTTATTTGCAATCAGTTTTCCATTTTAAAATTCTTTCTAAAATACGTACTTTATTGTTTTGTTTTTGTGATTGTTATATGAAAATCCAACAACTTTTGATTCTTTGACACCTGTATGGGATTATTGTTTAATGCATTCGTGTAATATAATGAAGAATAATATGCTAATAAGTCAACTACTATATTAACTAATTACTCATTATGATACCCTAGACTGTAATATTGAATATTACGCCATTCACTTTTGGGAAGTAGAAATTACTGCTTGTAAGAGGTTGAAAACCATGTTGGTAATTGAGTTCGCAATAATTTACTTCCTCTAGAATATCTTAAACAACAAACTCCAGAGTAATTGAAGAGAATATGTGGATATAGTGGTTTTAACACCGAACACTTATCACTGTTCTTTTAGTCAGTATATTAAGGATCTGACTCAGTTTCATGATCCTAGTTCCCTACAGTGCCTACTCTCTAAATTGGTACTGATGGGATGAACACACTAGTATAATCAAGCTATATCTAAAAATGCATCATTCTTAATAATTTTTTGTATAAGATTTTTTTGAATTACTTATATTAATTTATTAAAATGCAATGGCTTAAAAAGGTATATACTAAGGTAGGATTGAAATGTTTGTACGAGTAACGCCCTTAAATCGTCATCTCATCCCCTTGTGTGGGCCCAGTAGTGGAGATGTAATGTTTCATATTGTTTGGTATATTTAACAAAGCTAAAAATATATTCCAATGATGTTGTTCATTTAATATTCATCCGTCTCTTTTTGGAGAAGAACTTGATCTGAATATTTTCATAGAAGGGATCGAATACTGTAGGATCCCTTTCCATATTATATTGAATATCAGGTTTCACCAGTTTTCTCAATATCTCTATTCTCTTCTAGTGGACTAATTTGTCGTATGTAGGATAGCAGATAACAATTTTAGTATGAGTAATAATTTTTCTTATCTCGTTCTTCTATTTTATGTTCTTTGATCTGGTTTCAAAAACATTTCTGGAATAAAGTGATTAAATTTTATTTTCATTTTTACATTTTCACCCGACTTGCAGATCCATAATAGACGTATAATAGCCCAGTGTTGATGAGGCTCAGTATAACTCTGACATTGAACTTTGAGAAACATTACTTAGCACAGACAATCATTTTGAAACTACTCTATTTTTCTCTGTCTTCTAATCTTGGAAAGAAAAAATGGTCTCACTTGACAATAACAAATGTTAATTTTGTTAGTGTATCTATTGCCTCACTTAAACGCTTGTAAGATGTAAAATTGTATACGCTTAAATGTTGTAATAAAAGTAAATTTGCTGTCTGAGATGTATATGATAGATAGTAACTTAGGCAAGTGTAATTTTTGTTCTTTTTTGGGGAGTAAATTTAAGTTGGGTGGCATTATCAGCTTCTGGAACTTCAAATTGATTTACTTATTTTTATTACATCTCTGCCCTTAGTGAAGTAGGAGGGACATGGGGACAATATTTGTGTAACAATCGAATACACTATATCACAGTGTAGCATTGTTTAATGTTTGTCTTTGATGGTTTTTCAGACAACTGTGAATATAAAAATATTACGTGTTTTGTAAATGTTACGCCAATATGGACATAATACATTTTGAAAGCTCATTGAATGGGTTATTCATGCGTGTAAATATAAACCTTTTAAGATGTGTAAATAACGTCTAAATGTTTCCTCACTACCACGTTATGTACCATATATAAGAGGAAAAATGTTACTAACTACTTTAATGCCTGTATTACAATATAGTTTTGCCTTTGCAAAAGAGCTTATAGCTAAGACTTTCTTTTCAAAAGCTAACTCGGAGATTCAATAGCAACTTCAACTATTTCTCAAGGGCTGGTTTTAATGGAAATAAATCTCAGCCTACAGCACTCCGAGACTGTATATAAACTTGGTAATGGCTCTAAGTCTGTTGCTAAGTTGGAGCAAACACACATATTTTACATGAATGCAAGGAATGCCTACAGAGAGAAGTATTATTTATTCATAAACTATATAGAGATATAAAGTTGAAATATTTTACACAAAAGAAATGATACGTGTTTATGAAATTTGTACGGCTTACGATTTAAAATACTTGATGTTTAATACTATTACAAATATTCCTTCTACTGCTTATACTTTCATGAGAGATGTGAGCAAATATTTTCTGCTACAAGATTCTCACCTTTTCTGTGGGCCCAGAGTGTCACACTAGATTAATCTGTATTACGATTTATTTAGCATACATCTCTGTATATAAAGAGACAAGCCACTCCTTCACTCATAACTAATTCTCTAATCCAAGTTATCTTAGAAATTTACAATTTTGCACACGTATGCCTCATAACTTAAATAGAAAAATCAAAGGATTTTCATAAAGGTGAAACATCTATAGGGGTTGAAATGGGGTCGCAACACGATAAATAATTATATTTTTGTTTTAGAACTTGCTACCGACCTCGAAAGATACACATATCACAACTTAAACATAAAATAAAAAGTATTTTATTGAATATCAACTACCCATTTTGTCCTATAAAGATGATTTTTGACACACTCGTGCCTCGTAGCCTTTCTTGCCTCGTGCCTCTGTCTTCTAACAGAAAAAGAAAGCATTTTTCATACAGATTAGGGTAGAAATAGGTTTCTGGAAAAAATGGATGTTTTCATCTTCCCGATAGCTTAGGTCGATGAAACCTTAAATACAAGTGTTTCACACGAGAGCATCGCTGATAATCGGGAACAATTATAATATTCTATTTAATTAGAATACGATAAAACCCGCTTAGATAAAAAAGAATACAAGATTTAAAATTTTCAAGAAAAAATGTAAAACATCTTTCTTAATTGAGATATTATAATTAATAAAATAATCTGACAGTTACATTTATACAAATAAAAATTTATGTCAGAAATATTAAAGGGTGATACAAATATGTTCCCAGCAGCTTATTGATAATTCACGAGAAAACTTTATTTGGTGATTGTTTTTTCTGACTATAATTTGGCATGCTCTACGTTGTGGGCAATAGACGTGTTTTCCACAAACAACTTTAAATTGCATTTTTATTTATTACAAATCTTTATAGGTTGTATAAAAAATATCGAACCATATTCATCTCTTATGAATGTGTTCAGATAAAAGAAAACTGAAATTTAGTATAAAAAGAAAGTAAATAAAAGAAGGATAGTATTAAGTGGAAACTTGTGTTTCTTAGTGAGAAAACATAGTCGTTACTTTGAAGTAAATTTAATCTTAGCCTTAAAGAAGACATAGGCTGTATGAAGAGTTTTTAAACTAGCTGCCACAGCTGGTACGATACACCGCAGTCGATTATAGTTACTAATCAATTATATAATCAGTTACCGATTGTAGTAAAACATCTAATCGAGTACTAATCAAGTGCGTTTATCGTTACAAATGAACCACGTGGCTAAAATGTGAGCAATATCAGAGGACATGAACGATATGACTCCCAATAACACTGACTATATGTGTGCGGTGAAATAAGAATCAAATTTCATTGAAGGCATTCATTGACCATTAACTGAGAACACACTCAATTTTGTTTGAATTTTATATTATTTACTATCAGTTACCCGTGGCTTCGAAAGCAATTTCGTAAGGGTTGCGCGTTTATGGACACAGAATGAATGATATTTCCGACGCCAATGTTGAGTTTGCCTAATTGTCTGAATAAAGAAAATATGCCAAATTTGTATATTTGTGGCCGTTATAATTTACTTTGGTGTTGTTATATTCATGGTTTATTAGTATTTAAACAAAGTAGCGTCTGTTGAAACTTTTGAAGTCAAATAAAAACCAGTGTAGTTAGAAAGCTGTACATGGTATAGAGACAATAATGCAAGAAAACTAGGATTATTTTCTTAACCATTTATAACTAATAAATTGTTGTGAGAATGAAGCCTTGCGTATTTTAACAACAATATAACTTAAATGTTTCCCGATATAGATTAAATATAACAAGTTACAAAAAAACTGAGCTGATTTTCTTACACAATTTTTCAAAGTCTATGTTTTAAGATAGCGGACGTTCAAAGTTTGGAAAAATAATGGTTACATCTCCGTTATTTTTATATTATTAATAAAATATTTATTAGAATATTTTAACATCACATATAATGTTAAAATATTAGGTACAGTAATTTACAAAACAATATTTGTATTTCATAGTTTTTATATTTTGCAAACATTTTGAATGATGCCCTGAAAAATTTGAAATATTACAATAAATTTTCAATCAAAATTCAAACAATATGAGAGAATATGTTGAATAGCATGATTTGTAGTTTTTTCTAAACGTTTTTAGAAGAAAGGTATACTATCTGATAACGTTTATTGACTTGTAATGTTTCTAAATAATGAAGTTTATATACATTGGAAAGTATTACGAGTGTATCAATATGGTAATTTTATACACCTTTTATTATACAATACCACCAGTGTTGTAACAAACGAATGAACCGTCTTATATAATAATGCATCTTCAGTTTGAAAAACAAACCTTCTATCAGTGTTAAAATATTATTAGTTGTAAAGTTTACGTACGCTGTTTGGCCTGAACAACCAAAAATTCCAATTTTCTACTTCAGAAGCGCGCTTAGTGTGGCTAGATACTCAACATTTTTGGGGGTTGCAAAATTGCCTAGCTTCCCGCGTGGGCGCGGCAGCAATTTTGTCTGGCATCGGTTTAGTTGATAATCTCTTAAGATACACCAACTAACTCCTCTCCTGTAAACCTTCAGTGTGATAAGAGTTGGTTGTTTGAACTGGATATTGAATTGTTTAAAATGGATACGAGCTTTGTGTGGTCAAGGCAAGAAAGGTCACTCGAGCTGGATCCTGTGTATCGACGACTCTTGGGACGGAACCCTCTTCTTCTTGCCGAGGATTTTTAGCATTTATTACAAAAAATAAAGGTAAATATATACTCCTTATGGCTACCTATGTACTTTACAGTAAATCATGCATTAACTAACTATGAACCTTGTTAATAGCTGATTACGGTTTGTTTCTAGTAATTAAATTCTTACTACAATAATTTAAAATTTTTAAATGAATCTAAATTGTTACAGTTAATTTGTTTAATAGTGCAGCTCCGTTTTATTGTACAAACGTTATTTATTTGTACCAGAACTATAAATTTGTTTGATTTTAAAATACTTTAAACCGAGATTTGGTATTATGTTTAGATTGTTCTATGTTATTGTGATGCAAAGTCGGTTCAAGTTTTTATTAGGTTAATCATATTTAAATATCCTAGTTAATTAAAGTTTGAGTCAGTTAAAAATATATTTTTAATCTGTATGTTACATCAGTATCAGTTAACTATCTTGCTAACTGACTGGTAAAGCTAAGGTACAATCTTGTTTTATCTTGTTATTAAAAGATTACAATATCATAAAGGTTGTATCATATGTTTGGAAAAATTTGTAATAGTCTTACACAAAATGTTTGCTAGTATTAAAATGGCGGGTTATTTTGAATTAATCTCAATTACCCAAAGTGGAAAAAATAAATTGATTATAATTGGACAGTTAAATGAATGTATTGTATTCTAAACTGAATTTAATATCGTACTGTATTACGCATAACGTATCTACTGTCTTAGTTTAACGTAATATTCAATTTCAAGCAAAATTTATAACGTTAGCATAAAGTTTAATTAGATATTTCCAAGTTTTTCATGTTTTGTCATGATTGGTATACCGAAAAAAACGTTCTTTTCTCATAATAACACCTACCATTTATATGTATTGTATTATACTGCTTAAAAAAATGCAATTAAATGTAATATTTGTTTATGTAGCAGTGATATTATTTATGTTTTTTAGTGCTATACTAAATGAATCACTCTGTGAAATACGACAGTTGTAATTATGTTATAAAAATAGAGAAATATTTTATGGTTCTATTACGGGAACAACTATGGTGGAATACTGTGGATGCTGATATGTGAGAGGCAGCGTGATGGCAAAATACCACTACTGCGATTCCATACTGATCACCCAATCCCAACGTCTTCTCGATATATCTCGATCCCCGCTCTGGGCTCACGGCGCGGTGTGTTCGTAAATAGACATGTGCTCGGGTCGCCCGGGTGCAACTAACATTGCATTACTCAATACCTTCATAGTAAGAACGTTATGTTAATCAAAACTGTTATTTTGGAAATGAGTGCGGACCTAACCCACATTTACCTTGCTAAAAGATCTCCATGCCACGGGACAACTTCTTCGCCTACAGTTTAATTTATGTTAAATAACATATCTGTACAATTTAGATGGTTTTCGTATCTTAAATGGATATTTAAGCTGATGGCTACCGGTATACCTTGTTTAACTGTACATCTAAAATTTATAATTATTTCAATATTGAGCTCTCTTATCTGAACTAAAATAGGAAGAATATTCTGGACCTTAACATATCACTTTTGTGTATGTTTGTTTTACCAGATCTGTTAAAGTGTGTACATTGCCGTAAGGATCAATGTGGCTTGTAAGACATAATTAATTCTTAACAAAAATAAATTTATACTATCACTCAACGTTGCCTGTTTTTTTATCCTTAAGTAAATAACGTAGTAGAATATTGTCAAGACATTATCAAGGTTGGATCTTATCTGGAGGTGATAGTCATTGCTTGCCACTGGTCAGTAGTAGTATTATTTCACCTAATATTCCTAATATCTAATATATATATTATATTTTAAGCTTAATTAAGAATACTTATGTAATATTAGGTAATAAGATAATCAGTGTAATATTTTACTTGGTAAATTTATGAATGGTTTTTCAGGTGATCTGTAAAATACTTAAACGTCCATATTATCTGTCCAATGTTATTTTGCCTTACGATTGTCTAAGATTCGCTTTGGCTTGGCTAGGATTTGGTTCCCTGTTATGAGTTCTAAAAGGATGCCGTGATAAACGGGTGGCAATCTAAATGACATGGATGGTGAAATAAAGACATTTTTCATTTCATTTCATTTCATTTCAATCTGAAATTTATTCCAACTTAACATAAAAATTTCAACAAACATCAAAGTAGACTTGATCTGTTCCAACCCCGACTAGCCTGTGTGATCGTCGGAACATGACATGGTCTAAGCTAATAATGCTAATTTTGGCTTGCCATTTCGAGATGGCAACCAGGCGCAAATTCTACATTTCTTCATTTTTATTGGTGAAACTGATCACATTTTCAACAGCTGTAATAAATATTCACTAAAATTCATGTAGTAAATGTTAAACATTAAAAATCAAATTTAAAAACAATAATAAAACTTGGAAAATGAATTGAAAACAATACTGGGTTAGACAAAGATTGTCAATGTAATATGCTGTATATTAATTAATAAAATGTATGTAGTAGAAATTGTGATGTGATGCCAAGCAATCTCGTTGCATCTATAGCAGTCAATTTGCATGTCCTGGGGGAGCCTTATTGCTTTGACGTCATGCGATATCGCTACCAGGCGTACTGTAGACACGTATTCCTGAGGATTTCATCAGTGTTGAGTTACAAGACAGTTTCAGTCATATATCCTTTCACGTAAGTTAATTTATTATATGTTATAAAGGGTGCAGTGTGGATTTATTTTAAGTGTTCTTTTTAAATTTATTTAAAAGTAATATTTTTATGATAAATTTTCTTATACACTTGTTAACTATTTTGAACTACTAGTATTTTTTTATTTCTACTATTATTATTTTTACTAATAATCCCACGTGTGTCGAAGGCTACGTTTATCGTTCTATACCAATGACGAATAAAAAATATTCAAAAAACACTTACAGACAAGAAATACGATTTGAACAAATATTAAATTTATTATTTTCTTTTTTTAATGTAAACAACCAGGATCCGATACACTTTTCACAATTAATGAAACACATGAAATAATATAAGAGGAGGGATGTAAACCGCTCGGCAATGAACATATATACCTTAAAGTGTTCGCTCTACTTAGATTTTCAATAGTATATATATATTCATTGTTGTTAAGTATTATTTTTAAATATTATTAAAAGAATATTATAAAACCCACCGTAAAAGTTGTGTGAATCCTTGCACATAAGGTTATCGTAACTGGTTGGCTTTATTGACATTGTGATATGGCATTTTACACTGGCTTAAAGAAAAAGGAGCGGAAGGAACCCTAACATGTCTCAACGAGCTTTCCCAGGACTGTAGGTCCTTAAAACAGCAAGGCTAGCTATAAAGTATATATATATATATATATATATATATATATATATATATACTTTATAGCTAGCCTTGCTGTTTTAAGGACCTACAGTCCTGGGAAAGCTCGTTAAGACATGTTAGGGTTCGTTCCGCTGCTTTTTCTTTAAGCCAGTGTAAAATGCCATATCACAATGTCAAGAAAGCCAACCAGTTACGATAGCCTTATGTGCAAGGATTCACACAACTTTTACATCAAGGTGGGTTTTATAATATTCTTTTAATTATGTTTAAAAATAATCTTCAAACAAAATTAATTTATTCGATGTTTATGATTATTCTTTATCGTAATCTGAAATAACAGTTATACGGTAAATTTGTCTCTGTAATCTACATTTCACTACTGACGCACTCAATATGTACAACAAATGTTTAGACGAACTCTTTGACGAACTGCAGCTGAAACATCAAAACAGGTTAAACGTGTTGTAGCTGTTTAATGTCAGATAAAACTGTATTATAAAATATAAATTTGATAATTATTTTTTTCTAAATTCTGTCTAAAAGTGTTCCGGAAAAATGTTTCAGTCTTTGTACAATTCACAATTCTCAAAATCGAAGAGCGCAGTCTTCTTAGTGGAAGCATTTATGAGGTAATATGATGGAGCCGTATGATATTTTTCAAACAGGAGTAGACATATCACATACGTATTATTTCAGTATCCCAGGTTAAGAGAATCAAAAGTTAAATACATTTTAACTGGTTCTTTATTGCGTTTTGTTTTATGTAAAAATATATACACATAAGTTTTAAACCTCCAATTTGATTCAAAGGCGTGAAGTTATATTTGTTTAAATTCACATTAAAACCATTTATCGAACAACTAAAAAGTTACTGCCGCCAAATGTGCAGATTTCGGCCGTTTAAATTCACTCTTGATCTAATTCATTTACGGATCCACAGTGGAGCTTATGTTGTTGCACTAACCAAGAAAATAAATACATTTTGGATTTGGGATCCAACTTAGAATAAAAAGAGTACTTTGACAAAAAATCATATACTTCCATTGCTTATCTTCTACTTCCGGTTTAAAGTCAAGAGTGTGCCATCCTTTTGATACTCCTTAAGCTAAAGTAAAAATAACATAAAAAATGTCAAGGAAGCAAACCAGTATCGAGTACTTTATGTCAAACATTCACAGTTTTAATAATTAAAGGGGGTTTTATAAAAGCGTTCAAAAAATATTTCCAATGCATTAGCTGGTCCACTGGTCACTGATGTAACCTAAAGTAAAAATTAGATAGTAAATTTATCTGTGCAATCTTGCATTACACTATTGATTAAGCATTGTATTATAGAATTTTCTCAAATTTAAATATAAACCAATGTTTCTGGCTCTTTAATAAACTTTAGCTGAAATTACGTGTAGTAAATATTTGGATTATTTTCCTGAATTCTTAAATATTCATTCTTGGAAACTTTCGTGAATTTTATCCTCTTATATACCTTCTTCGGACTCCAACGAATATTAATAAAAAGATTTATCCGAATTGGTCCAGCCGTTGCGAGATTACCGCTTAGCAACACATTTAGCGATTTATTTTTATACAGTAAATAGATTTTACTTATATTAATCTCAAAACAGATTTTCAATTTAAATAATTGTAACTATTTTCAGAATGAAAACACACACACACACACACACACACACACACACACACACACACACACACACACACACACACATATATATATATATATATATATATATATATATATGTTTATATCTAGTTTAGATAAGAAATTATTTTCCAAACGCCTTCAATATCAAATTTATTAATTTATTATTTTAAGGTTTAGTTACAAAACATATTTTTGACCTTATTGACTGATTTTCGCAGTACATACTATGTAACAAGTTATATCCTTAGGAATTTATAATTTAATTATGGCAATTTTTGTTTTATTAATAATGTTAATAGTAATCAAAAATGTATACGAACAATACGAAATACGAAAAATAAGAGAAGACAGTTGTACAGTCAAAATTGATCATGTAAACTCACGTAATATCTAGATTTAAAGTAAGAATTGCTGACAATACTATCTTTAAACCAAAATCCAAATACTCGTATGTATTTATCCCTGACCAGTTCAATTATATCAGGCCAGAAGTTTATTTGGTCGTAGAGTATGAACTGTCTACGTGATGTACAATGAACATTTTGTAGTTGTATATAACCGTGATCCAAAATATATGGAACAGTGAAATAATTAAAAAGTCAATGAATCCCAAAATTGAGTTCACTCAAAGCACAAAAAACAAAATTTAGCAAAAAATACTGACGATACCAGTCATTAACTAGTTTCCTAGTTAACCAGTTTATCTAGAGAGAGAATTCATTCCTTAAATCGCAATTTAATTTATATTAGAGAAGAAGTGACTAATAGGGTACTTCTGTAGTGATGCAAGTTGCGTAGTTGGTCTTTGTAGTGATATAGAGAAAAGAACATACCTTAAAACAAGTTTTATTTTTACTTTCGTTTAACCTCATAACACTAATAAGCCATTATTTTAAACTTCCAAGTTTTGGTTTGTGCGGCAATTTAATCCTTATCCGTTCTGAAATGTAATTGTGATTGATTATAACTCAGAATTCAACAATATGGTTTCAGGAGATAAACAATGATATCGTAACTGAATATTCAAACACGTTTGGAAATTCAAATGGTCCTTATAGCGATGCTCATTAAAATAGTGTTCGTTCATTAGATAGTTATAAAACAATTGACAAAGAAACCAAGTACAATTGAAACATAAATTTAAATCCTCTTGAGACAGGAAACACACATATAACAATTCTCTATTCATTGAGTTCAGAGAATCTCTCTCGCATTTTATCTCTTTCTTAGACTTTAATCTCTGCAGTAACTTTATAGACTGTTTGAGTATGAAGTCTAATTCAGCACCGAAGGTTCACTTGAATCCTAATCTCAGTTTATGTGGTTCATATTTTTATTATTATATTAGCACAAGCCTAATTTACAACATTGTTTAAAAATACTTTTTAACACCAACAAGGAATGGAGTTGCAGCTATCGCCTTAATATTAATGCGTTTAAATTACAAATTGTTTCAAACTATGTTAACAAATTGAAATGGTTTAATACATTTTTGCGAATGAGTATTGATTGCATACACTGAAGTGTATCTTGATTGAAATATAGTTATAACTATCTGATCTGTATTTTTTATTTTAATAAGATAAAAAAATTAATAAAATAAAATACAGTCCCAATATATTACTAGTATCTACTTATTTCTGAGGAGAAACTTATAAATTGAATTCATTGATAAGTTGTATCAAAACTTTATTTATGTTAATCTTACTATCAGGTGTTGGTATTATTAATCAGTTATTATACGGAGTTAAAGATGTTTGTTGTAATGGAAGAAATATGTTAATCGTAATCTAGTTTTAAAATAATAATTTTCTGGTGAGATTTTTATTTTCAGTATAAAGCATGACATTAATTAAAACCAACCAACGTAGAGATGGAATATATGTTATTGATTGTTTTCTGCAATACAATACGATTTAGCTTTTTCTCTTTGCATTTTTTAGATGTTTAGTTGCATTAAGTCAGTAAATATTCACCTCCTTACTCAAACATGCCTGCATTGTACTGCTTGACAATTTAACATAACAACTGAGTAATTCATCATCGGTAAGGAGACTTCTGTAGATAGCCAATAAGTTGTACTGTCATTTGTCACGATCAAAGTCAAATTGTTATCAGTGTGCCTGTCCCAATGTTATCTGTCTAGTAGTTGTACAATATATTTGCTTTATTTAAGCGATAATTCCATCAATCCTGTAGAATAGACTATCTTTAATGCAAACTTGATATAAGTCCAGTTGTTCCGTCCATAACTTCGCCCACAATTATAGCACTAATACTTATATAAAATCCTTGTATTAATCTTTGCTATAACTAATGGATAGAAATATGTTAACTTAAAACTGTCTAGTTTCTTAAATGTTTCATTTAGTTTAATCTGAAATAATATGAATTCTGGAGATTGACAGGTACTTAATATCTCAAAAACAGTTCAGGGAAAAAATCGTATATTAAAAAATTACAGGAAATGTTATGCATCAAGACCACTTTCTCTATAATCATAAATAATTGAATTTTGTTACTGTTTTCAGCGGCCGGTTCGTTGAAACGAAATGGTATAGCAAATTAGTAAACGAACTTAGCCAAGATATTTTACTAGTTTAAATATAGCAATCGTTTTATATATACATTTCCGTAAAAGCTACCACGAGTAAAATTAATTGCAATAAGCTGTTTATATACAAATACCTACCTCAGAATACAACGTATTAAATTCTTTACAATTTATAAATATAACCTACACGTACCGGTACAATCTTATTTCCGATTCCCTTTAACACTTCCGTAGCTTTATTATTGTACTGCAATTATTATCAACCCAACTATTCCACACCGGCAGACGCACAAAGAACAATATGTTATTACAAGATTTTATGATAATTGTCCGATTATATTTTGAATTTATATTTAGCCAAATACCTTAATTTAATTACATTTCTTCAAATTATCACTATAATTTACCCCCAAAATTTCACATAGAATATTTCTTACTTTATGTTGGGGTTTAGATGATCTGTTTGTCTCCCGTCGTATGAGGACGTTTAGAGTCTGTCTTGGAACAGTGACAATTTAAAATAAAGCCCAAATTAGTGTTTAACTAACTTTATTTTCTAAAATGCGAGTGAACATGGTGAATCTAGGATGTCTCTATATAATTATTATTTACTACAAGAAAGTCCTCTCCTACGAGAGAGAGGGAAAGATCGAATTAATAATAACGTTCTTTACAGTTATAATTATGCTTTAATTTTAAATCCGTTTACAGCACCAAGGTCTGATTTAAGGGACACCAAATTTTATTTGAGTTGCAATAAGAATACATTGTATTACATTTATTGGATTCTATATATCTGTAATTGTTGCTTGGGGGAGCTTGGTTTTAAAGGAAGATTGTCACTATAGATAAACAATCGTACTGTGCATAACAGAGAACTTGGTCTAATTGCTAAGTTGGCCTGCGGGAGACCGTTGAGATCCGAGAACAATATGGAAGTTGAATTAAAGTAAGCTCAAGTCAACAAAAGAATCAGTTTCAAAGTATCAATTTGTATAAAAAGTTATGATACTTCTGAAATTACGTTTTATTAATTAAGGTCTTGTAGGAAACAAAGCTATTTTTTCTTGGATTTATTTATAGTTTTCAATTAAAATTACAATTATAAATACTACTATTTTCATTTTTTGCAACGTTTCAATGGTTTATAATTAGAGTCTCTACGTTGTTATAGGAATGTTTATTTCATTAACTGTTCTGTAAAATATGAAGTTGAAATAAATGTTAGTTTTGCGTTTATACTTCAAAGGGATCTAAATAACACTACTGGCGATAGATCATATACAATCTTTATTGATTAAAATACTCTCGTATATTTCAAGTGCAATGCAATAAGAGTTTATTTAATTTAAAAATGAACTATGAAGTTATTTGTACGTATCTTACCAAGGAGTAAAATAAAATCTACATTTATGAATTTACAAAACCAAATTTATGTCAGACTTAGAAAGGTAGTTTAATTAAGTTTTAAATTATTACGAACTAGATGTCCCAAATAAATGTATACGCTGCATGAACTGCGTTATAAGCTGAAGGAATGGTAAAGTGTTTCCCAAATCACTTAATTTGGCTGTCATATATTATATATTGATTTTGGGATAACCTGTAGAATAACAGAGTCAATATTCATTCATTATTACTTTTCTAGAACGATTAGTGTGTTCTATGTAGCCTCTTAGCTCCAAACGCATTTGTAGTACCAACGTAATGTTCAAAGAATGTTGTTTTGAAATATACAATATGTTAGGTTTTGTAAAAGGACCTTCATTAACTAAACCTCAACAGAGATATTTCCAGTTTTAAGTTTTCAATCTAAGGCTCTGTCCAGCTTCCCAAAAGTGCTTACTAGTTAAGTGCGTTGGGTGAGTAAAGTAACTCAAGTTATCGCTGAATTAATTCCTTAATGAATGAATAAATTATATTTAAAAACTAATATACTACTGTTATATTTATGTAACAAATGTTGTGGGACAGACATGAGTCTATGACTTATACTAAAATCTTGAACCCTAATATTACAGCCTGATTGTTGTTTTAAGTTCGACGGCAACTCAATAATCAAAGTATAAATTAATACCAAATTATTTAAACTATTTACTTGTGAATTATTGCTTTATTATTTAGCTCAATATTTATTGTTTGTATATTATCAAAATATCATTAATGTTTGAAAATAAATAAACTATACTCGTTGGTTTTTATACTCGTAAAAATTATATTTGATTTGAAAATGTTTAAGTTAATAACTTGGTCATTTATACAATATTCAATATCACAGTTTTAGAGAATTATTTACAAAAATTATATTTATTCTTTTTTACTTTATAGTTTATTATAGACGCATCATAACTTACGGACTTAAATTACGGAAATTTGTAATGAGTCTTTCTGTTTTTATATGGTACTGAATTTCTAAGTTTGTTACTTGGTTTTGATTTTTTAACGTATTTACTTATTTTTAACCTTATTTTTCAGAATACCGTCAGAAGGAGAGAATACGTACAAGGTTTCAAAAAGTAAGCTTTGGTCTTAAAAACATGTGACGATTTTCACTTTTAAATACTTATTTGTTTATGCTCTGCTGATAGATAGTTCTCACTTAACTAGAAAATATACGCCGCCTTTTAATCTAAAATATATGTTTTAAATACTCAGGTCACTACAAAAATGATTTGTCAAAAGGGCGAAAGTAATTACCAAGGGATAAGCAAAAGGTAGTCTTAGATCGTTAGCACGTATCTTACGGTGTTGGAAGTGAGGAGATGGTTAGCACGTATCTTACGGCGTTGGAAGTGAGGAGATGGTTAGCCCGTATCTTACGGTGTTGGTAGTGAGGAGATCGTTAGCACATATCTTACGGCCCTGTAGTGAGGAGATGGTTAGCACATATCTTACGGTGTTGGAAGTGAGGAGATGGTTAGCACGTATCTTACGGTGCTGGAAGTGAGGAGATGGTTAGCACATATCTTACGGTGTTGGAAGTGAGGAGATGGTTAGCTTACAGTGAGGAGATGGTTAGCACATATCTTACGGTTAGCACATATCTTACGGCGCTGGAAGTGAGGAGATGGTTAGCACTTATCTTACGGTGTTGGAAGTGAGGAGATGGTTAGCACTTATCTCACGGTGTTGGTAGTGAGGAGATCGTTAGCACATATCTTACGGCGCTAGCACATATCTTACGGCGCTGGAAGTGAGTGAGGAGATGGTTAGCACATATCTTACGGTGTTGGAAGTGAGGAGATGGTTAGCACATATCTTACGGTGATGGAAGTGAGGAGATGGTTAGCACGTATCTTACGGTGTTGGTAGTGAGGAGATCGTTAGCACATATCTTACGGCGCTGGAAGTGAGGAGATGGTTAGCACGTATCTTACGGTGTTATTGGGGCTTGTTCACATGACGGTTATCTGACTCAGCAGAGTCATTACATACAGACGTGTCATAAAGGTGAACATTGCAGTACTTTTCCTACCAATGTTTCATATGGGTTTTTTACCAGTAATATTTTATGCTTTAATAAATTGTTTTAACTCCTTTCATTACAGAAAATCATACAAAAAAGAAGCTGGCACGGATATGACGTATAATACCTCATTCTAAAAGAATTGAAGATTCATGCAAAATGTAATCTACATATAAAATCTTTTTGACACATATTGTTTACATGATATATTCAGATTTAAAAAAATAAATCGGGTTTCATGTCAATACATACATCACTTCTGTAAAAATATTTTATTTTAATAATTTCAAAAAATAAATTATTAATTCGAAAACATTTAACAATCAATTGACTTTGAATAATTAGGTTTTACATTTTAGCTCAATATATGAATTATACCCTAAGGGATATTACAGGAATGATACTTTCAATTATGAAATAAACTGTTATACCAGGGAATTTTTAAAACAAAGTAGTGTATGTATGCACTGTTTTTCCAGCACATTATGTAGAGGTTTGACTTACAAAAACCAGATTTTACTCAAAAAGTTGTCTATTGCATCACAAAACACAGTCGTAAATTTTGGTTTCCACTGCACCTCTCAGGTCAGAAGTAGATAACAAGGACCGGAAGTAGATAGTTTGTGACCGAAGTAAGTTTCTCAGACCGACTTATGTACATGTTTTGTTTAACGAGCAACAATAAAACATATTTTACCGGAAATATATTGGTACATCGGGAGTATTCTGAATGTATCCACGTCTCGTTGCTGCACAAGGGCAGATGAGTGGGGTCAGGGATTATACTTATTTATAACGTTATAGTAGATAGTTTGTGACCGAAGTAAGTTTCTCAGACCGACTTATGTACATGTTTTGTTTAACGAGCAACAATAAAACATATTTTACCAGAAATATATTGGTACATCGGGAGTATTCTGAATGTATCCACGTCTCGTTGCTGCACAAGGGCAGATGAGTGGGGTCAGGGATTATACTTATTTATAACGTTATAGTAGATAGTTTGTGACCGAAGTAAGTTTCTCAGACCGACTTATGTACATGTTTTGTTTAACGAGCAACAATAAAACATATTTTACCAGAAATATATTGGTACATCGGGAGTATTCTGAATGTATCCACGTCTCGTTGCTGCACAAGGGCAGATGAGTGGGGTCAGGGATTATACTTATTTATAACGTTATAGTAGATAGTTTGTGACCGAAGTAAGTTTCTCAGACCGACTTATGTACATGTTTTGTTTAACGAGCAACAATAAAACATATTTTACCAGAAATATATTGGTACATCGGGAGTATTCTGAATGTATCCACGTCTCGTTGCTGCACAAGGGCAGATGAGTGGGGTCAGGGATTATACTTATTTATAACGTTATAGTAGATAGTTTGTGACCGAAGTAAGTTTCTCAGACCGACTTATGTACATGTTTTGTTTAACGAGCAACAATAAAACATATTTTACCGGAAATATATTGGTACATCGGGAGTATTCTGAATGTATCCACGTCTCGTTGCTGCACAAGGGCAGATGAGTGGGGTCAGGGATTATACTTATTTATAACGTTATAGTAGATAGTTTGTGACCGAAGTAAGTTTCTCAGACCGACTTATGTACATGTTTTGTTTAACGAGCAACAATAAAACATATTTTACCGGAAATATATTGGTACATCGGGAGTATTCTGAATGTATCCACGTCTCGTTGCTGCACAAGGGCAGATGAGTGGGGTCAGGGATTATACTTATTTATAACGTTATAGTAGATAGTTTGTGACCGAAGTAAGTTTCTCAGACCGACTTATGTACATGTTTTGTTTAACGAGCAACAATAAAACATATTTTACCAGAAATATATTGGTACATCGGGAGTATTCTGAATGTATCCACGTCTCGTTGCTGCACAAGGGCAGATGAGTGGGGTCAGGGATTATACTTATTTATAACGTTATAGTAGATAGTTTGTGACCGAAGTAAGTTTCTCAGACCGACTTATGTACATGTTTTGTTTAACGAGCAACAATAAAACATATTTTACCAGAAATATATTGGTACATCGGGAGTATTCTGAATGTATCCACGTCTCGTTGCTGCACAAGGGCAGATGAGTGGGGTCAGGGATTATACTTATTTATAACGTTTACCCTATATTTGTCATTTATTTGTACAATATATATAATATAATATTTAATATAGTGCAGAAGTGCATATAATTATGGATATACTAAATAAAGGAATGTTCATCTCTCATCTCTCAAGTCCACAATTACCAAGCACTCAGTATTTTGAGACAATCAGATCCTGGAAGATGAGAACATATACGTGGATATGATCGTTATGATTCATTAATAAAGATCTAATAAAACAATACGGAGACTACAAATTTAAACAAGACAACTTGTAAGTTTAGTTGTACAGGTAGAAAATAATTCAGTATAAAGGTGCTCGCGTGTAGGGTCCACCCAATAATTTTGATTGCTGATATGGGTTATTATGTTCTCTTTGTTTCGGTACAACCACCTCGTGCTTCTAAACTGAGAGAGAAATAAGCAATAAATGTTGAGTTATAATATTATTTAAGTGATGTGTGGTTTATTTCTGTTTATTGGGATCAGATTATCACATGGGTAAAAATCTGAGGGCAGTACAAATCCTCAACGGATGGACATACAAGTGACAGGTTTATTGAACATTGACTTAAGGTAAGGTACTTAAGGGTAAGGGAGGCTTTCGATGTTGGCTAAAGTTGCCGCAATCCTGGTGGCTCAGTGAGATTTATTTGTCCTGCCTTGAAGGGCACTTCATGGAGTCTGAGAGCATTCTTTGTAAACTCACAACTGTTGATAAGTCTTGTTCTCAGATGTGTCAACTGCAGGTTATAACATTTTAACCTTTAGAACTGGTTCCCTTGAATGGAACAGTGTTACTTACGTTTTAGACGTAAATAATGTCGTTTAGAAATATCACAAACACATTATTTCCGTATATAAATGAATTATTATTGAAATATTAGTTAAATCCATTTAAATTAAGATATATGGTTTTGGCATATAATGAACATTGGTTAAAATAATACTATAAATACTTGCTACTTAATAAGTACTAAAGGCATATATCCCATATTCATTACCATTCCATTTATTATAGACTGATAGGAAAGGAGATTTCTTGGCGTTGATAGTTTTTTCAGAATAAGATTGTCACTGGCCATAGCTTGAAATAATGATTTATATATGTATATATATTTTTTTCAAACTCACTGACCAATGTGCCAATGACAATAAGACATTATATATATATATATATATATATATATATATATATATACTCTTCTAAGTACTTTAAAGTGAACACAAAAACAGAAACAGAAAAAAAATTCAGTGCTCATGTTTAATTTTCGAGTTCCCATAACCCTTCATCAGAAACACACTGGTTTAATAAAACATAGAACCCAAACAAGATATAACCAAAAAAAGAATTTAAACAAAGTGAATACCATAAACAACAAGATTCCAATCAGCTGTATGTAGAATATTTGTAAATGTTCACATATAACTAAAAATGTATATAAGAAAAAAAATGTTATGTATATACATATTAGTCCATAGATCTGTTTTAATAAGAAAGTAAAAAAAATACAGAACTTAAAATTCATGGAGTTGTAAGCACAAATTTCATATTTTGAAAACAAAGTAAATATAATTCTATAACATTACTACAATTTGTATATATAATAAAAATGCGGAGTTTTGTTATAGATTAAAAAACCATTAGTCTGTGCAACAAAATGTGCAACATTTTAACTGAACAAGTTTTATGATTTTCTAAACTAACTGATGATGCCTTAACCGGCGAAAGCGCTTTAAAAAAAAATTAATGTGGAAGAATGAAAAATGTCTTTTGAACTAAAGTTTTATGATTATCTTTACTCTTAAATATGAAAATCGCTTACTGAGATCCATACTTTCAACGTTGTGTATATTCTTTGCAGAAACAGTTATGAAATGCTCGTCTTTAACCGCAAGTCTCATCTTACAAACCTTCTCCGACTTAATTAAACCGTGCTCCAGGCTGTGAGTAGATAGCAACCGCAGGAGAAATGCTTTACATCTTGAAATATGTTTTTACCAATTATTTACTTCCTCCAAGACATATGGGGAAAAGTAACAATGACATCTTATACATATAAGTAAGAGTACTATATGGTTTTTTATATGTAAAAATTACGTATAATATTTGTAATATTGTTCTAGTAACACTGATTTCAAAGGTTTCAAACACAAAAGCTGGAGCAATTAGTATAATATATAAACATTTTTGGAATTATTTTGATTTTAAAATAAATTTAAGAATCAGTTATATTATTTTGTTACTCTTAAGTACTAGGTGCGTACCATACTTTAGTGTTTTCAACCGAATCGCTTCATGTTACATTTTACGCAACTGTTGTACTAAAGTCTACCCAAGTCAATGTCACTTAATTATATCTTGTTAACTATGAAGCGGAACATTTACAGTTCATTTTAAAAAGATTTAATTTATGTAGATATATTTTAAGTAAATAGCACAAATCATAAGTGATTTTACAAAGTTCATTACAAAATTACGAGTTATTTACACGATAGCGATGTTGTATAAGGAATACTTGAGAAGTACATACACTCGTATTTAGCAGGCACTCTGGTCTTTAATCTCATTGTGTTTTCCTTATTAATGCTAATAGTTCGTAGCGTTGCCTGATTTCCCCCCTATTAAAACCGTTCTCGCGTACCAAGAGACAATTCGTTTTCATATCTTGACACATGAGCTGTATTTCTGATGAAGCTAACTTTGCCATTTGCTTGAACGTAAACTCTCTAAAAAGTTAATTCTTTGTTCATTTGCTGTGAGACGGTCTGTCATAAGGCTAGTAGCATATACCCGGAGGCTTTCACGGAGTGAGCAAAAATCGATGACAGGACCGTGGTCGGAAATCACGGGGCAGTTCATCTGTAGTAACTAATCAGTGTCACCGGCTGGGTACCCCTCAGACTACACAACTATCGATTATGAGTAAAGTCAGGCATTTATTTTTACGAATCCACAATTGAAAACTGTGAGTGGTAACATATTTTATGGCGTTGACATTAAACTACTCGTCACGTTTTGTGACAACACGTAAAATATATTTGTTAAAGATCACTATCTCCCTGCCAACAACGCTGTACGTGGCGAGGTCGCAGCTGTGCCGCCTGATATGCTGTCAGAGGTATAGAACTTCAGTTTCGCATGAACCGCTCCGTCCAAGATGATCAACTAATATCTAATGCTCGGCGTATTCCTACGAACATTGAAAGGCGCAAGAACGTAGCATTACGGTGATTCATTCCGGTAAATATATATTAAGTGTAAACCAATCTGATATTAAAAATATAGCTGTTTAATTAACACACGGACAGAAGGACCAATACATTGGTTCTGATTATTTGCTGTTCACGAACTGAAAGAAAGTATTGGAGGAATGAAAGAAGGGGTACTATAAAGAGGAACTTAACTGAGGTCGACTATAATAAGTAATTGCCTAAATAAGTAGAGGGCTGTTGAAAATCCTCTAAACTTTTATAGCCCTATAGTCCATTGGATGATAGTCCTGTGATTCTAAAGCTAATGCAAATTGGTCGACTGTGGATATAATTGACGCGTTTAATTCTTTTATTTGTTTATCAAAGTTTGTTTTCTTACACATTTGTATCAAATTACCGCAGCAAGGTAATGAATAGTGTGCCTATTTATTAGTTATAAAGAAAACGTATTGGCACAACAAGAGTTTTTAAAACTTTCTCTTGTAATAACATATTGTGAATTATATTCACAAAGATATTTAAATTATTCTCATATGACACGTATACTAATATACTATATTATGTTTTATCTAATTGTGCCGTTATAATAGCTATACATTAACCACTGAATCAACTGAAATCATGTTATCATGTAAGATAATCAAAAGAAAAAGGAACGGTTTAAGCGACTGGATGTGAATTTGATGAACGCTCGTACAGTTACTCACCAGTGAAATAAAATCAACAATGTGATTCACCTGTTCAAACATTCTGTCACCCTTACCTCTACCAATCGTTCCTGGAAGTGGATTTGCTCTTTAATTTTCAATACTATTTCATTCAAAGCTCTTGTTATTTCTTTCCTTTCTTGCTCTGAAAACGAAAAACTTGTCTTGGGTAAAAAGGTTTATTAAATGTGACATCTCACTGATATTTATACCATTTTAGATTCCTTTCAAAAGATAAACCATTTGGCTTCTATGTGGTTAAACATAAATGAAGACGGGTAGCCCGAACGTCCTTTTGCTTATTTTTAGGAAGACTTCAATGGTTTTGCCCCTTTTCATATATGCTTCTAGCCCTTCAGTTATAAAATAATCACCTAAGACTAAATTAACAGAAAAATTACCTCAAAATTATTAGCAGTATAAAATAATAAAAAAAAACAGATAATTGAAAACAGAAACGAAAGAGAATTAAGTTAGCCAACATCCAGATTGATAGTATAATTTTCAAATCAGTAAGTAATAGTAGTAATGTGTAACAAAAGATGTTTATTCACGAACTCCTTGACCTTCTGCTAAGGTAGTCAAGAAAGCTGATATTGTCTAAGTTAAAATTTCTTTAAATCTCATATTTGTTTGTGTGTAATATTGAGGCTTTAAGTCGTTCGCCAAAAATATGTAGAAAAAATACTGATATACCTTAACTTGTAATGATACGGTTGAACTTTAATGTAAACAAGGCCAACATATAAATATACTGACAGCCATTTGAAATTTATAAATTACGTAGTTCTAAACTGACGTTCGTGTTTTATGATTTATTACCACTTCATCAAACAAGCAAGAAAGCTTAGGATATACCATTGCAGAGGTGGATGGTAATGGCCTCACGCATCTGGTAAATGACGTCACATTTACCAGATTTAATGTTGTGGTATCTCCAACTGTTAGCCGTCTAAATAATTCAACTTAGAAACAAAACTTTCACGGATTTTGTAATGTATTTCTCTTCATAAATATTTTACTAATTCCCGTGTTTCTGCACTTTGCATAATTTGTGATACTTTCCCGATTTAGAGAAAATAAGTAAAATATTTCTTCAATGCATTGATAATTACTGAATAATTCAACAATCATAGCTTTGAACTTTAGCATAAACTATATCTATTTATTAGGTTATACTGGTACCATAGTAATAATATAGTAATTTATGTCTATACTATATTTATCAGTACATTACATTGGTCGATTTTCTAAAATTGTATTTAAAGCGTTGTCATACAACATGCTTTCTACTCAAGCAATAAAACATTTTTTAGTATATTTAATTTAATTTATGTACGTATAATATACGTCAATAACATTGGAAATATTTTAGCAATCTAGCAATACAAAAATACTGAATCAAAAATTACTTTTAGTTTTTTAAATTTACCTTAACAGTTTATTTATTTAGTTTATATTATGTTTTAAATTTAATTTGAAATGTTTTGTAATGAAGATTTAAAATGCAACACCAGAACACTTGTTATCACATTTTATTTGTTCCTATTACATTTCGGTTTGATATTACATTAAGTACTCATTAAGTTCATTAAGTACTACTCGTGTTTAACAAGACAAAAAGTATTATTAAAAACTTCATCTGTAACCAGGTTACTGCATTAATTAAAACAGTATCCATGTCAAACACTGAAAGAAATGTTATAAATCTATTTATCATGCAACCTCACAATATCTTTAAACTTAGAAACTATACCTCTTCAACTTTTGTTGCTGCTAATGGTCGGAGAGTTGTCTCCACTGTCAACACTGTGAAACTATAAAGCTGTATTAAGTTTATCATGGTAATTTCTTAGAGCGTATTTTCTGAATGCATTATACCATATGGTACACTAATTTGTATGCCTATGTTAAAAGTTGATCCACAAAATCATACAAAGATTTACATACAGTATTGTTTAATTTGGTAAGTTTAATTTAATTAGTCCTTTTTGTACAAATGCTCCTATTAAATTTCATGTATATTGATATATTTCTGATAGTACATTTAACTGCTTAGTGTTTTGGAATAATATGAAGCATTATTCCATTTACTCATATTGAACGAGAATCTGATTTATTATCTATTCTATTTAAGCCTTTAAACAATTATCTTTTATTTGGAAGGAAATTAACTGTGGATAATTTAAAGTACCAAGTACTTTTAATAAAGTAATCACATCTAAAACATATGTTCAAGTAAAACGTTCATGCTCATTAAAACCACCAGAAAAATTCAACATCGGAAAAAATAATATCTTACCGGAAATGAGGGTTATAAGCACGAAAAGTGAAACTACAGCCGTCTGTTGGAATTACAACATATGATTGAGATGTGAAAATGTCAGATCCAATTGTGCTCTGTTCAAATCATAACGAATAAAATCCTACGAATGCTCCTTAAGATTGATGCAACTTTACCACCCATAAAGAAAGAGATAACAGATTTCCTTTCGTTGCTACTACTGGAATTGTAATATACACAAGCCTGCAACCTCAGGCTAACGTTTTTGGAAAGTGAGTTTTATTTATTTTCTCAATATTCAGAGCTTTTGCGTGAAATCCTGTTTTTATACAGTAATAGTAAAATAAACTTCCAAATTTTTTTAGAGCTTACTTAGATCCACTCATTTCTGATTTATTTATTAGAAAAACGTGAAAAGTAATTTATAATCATAATATGTATGGATTTACGTTTTCATTCAATTTATTGAGCTGCAGTATTTATCATCATAAGGAAGAAATTGAAGCATAGCAAATGTAAGCTACTAAAGGAATTGTATTAAATATATTTTCTAATGAAGAATTTTGTGTTAAGTATGCATATTTAATGAAACTAAATTATATATCATATTTACATCACATATAATAATTATATCCCAGATTTATTGCCTGTCGTTTTAATATGTAGGCTGTCTGTTAAAATATTTTAATACATTGATAATTAGCACATATATACAATTTTTAAAATAAACCAATTTCAAAAAACGAATGAGATATAAAACTAAATCGTATAAGATAATTGTAATTTGAGAAATAAAAACTTACTTAAATCTGATAACAACACAGTTTTTGAAGGTGGCGTCCTTGGACTATTAACATGAACGCATATTCACTAGCATCTGTGAGTTATGTTATGGTCATTGAAAGTAAACCACATTTTATTCCGTACTTCTGCGCCATGTCATATTTTAAAGAGAGCGATTTTTAGATCCCTATTGTGGATTGAGAAACTTTTACATTGCATTACCTCTGTTGTTGCTTCTAGTGAAAAAAATTTCAAATCTCCACACGTAATCCTGTACCATTGCTCCAGTATGAAGTTTTACATTGTAACGCGTTGACTGTGACAGATGTCTTGTGCGCAGTAATCTCGTAACACCAGTTAAGGTCACTCAATTAAAAACGAAGTGAAGGTGTAGGAACACTGAGACTTTGTAAATATTAAGGTAATTTAATAAATTTTCTGAATACTGTTAATTTCAAAAGAGAACGACATAATAAAATGTTGGCCGATATGTAAATAAATTTTGGCTATCTTACGCCTGTTACATGCAATTTACTTTATTATCTTCGAAAAACTTTAATCTACTTTATCTGTACCGTTCAATGATGCGGATGATTGAGAGTTTACTATGTATAAAACTAAGAGCTTGAAACGTATATACGACACATTCTCAGTTCTATTGTTATATTTAATCTTGTATAGAATGTAAATTTTAGATATAAAATTATAAAACAAAATATAAGATTAACTGTGCCGTTATAGAAAGGGGATAAATTTGTTACCAAGTACACAATATATACACAGAGCAAGACCTGATTACATGTAGTGCAATATTATATGTAAATGACGGAACAGTGTCAGTCTGCAGGCTAAGTCAGTGCAATTACATTAAACGTACTTGCACGAGTATTAGTATAGTCTTCGCTTACAAGAAGTGAATACAATTCCACTTACATTGTAGGTGATACTTAAGGTATTAGCATACGAATTGTACTTTTCGCAGTACACAAAGCGTTAAACATAAATATTCGTATAGGGATAATATATATATATATATATATATATATATATATATATATATATATATATATATATATATATATCTTTTTTTATGGTCAAGCGTTTTCTCAAACCAAATCAATCCTTGCATGATTTTTTAACCAAAATTATTCTCGTTCATTAAGCTATATATTTTATAGCTTAAAGGTATTCTTGTGTGGTATATAATTATGAAAATAATAAACATAGGTATTGAAATATGTTGGTTATCAGAAGGTTTTACTTAATATACATTTTTTTACTTCACAGAGAATTGTATTTACCAAACATAAGTGTCTTTTCTAATAAGGCTGTAATTGGTCAGAAAACGCAACTATAGATAATTTTTTTTATCATGAAAACTCATATCATTTTGTAACTTATATTGTACAGGAAACTGTGTTCTTACTCAATGAGTAATGTAAAATTGTTGATTATAAAGTATTATAGTATTTTAAATGTTGTTTAGCCTAAATTATTACGAAATATTGCGCTAAGAAATAAATAACAAGGAAAGAAACTTTAATTAATTCTTTACTAGTTGTATATTGTTAGTTTTTCCAGTGGCCTGTATACTATAAGTCATATATTTACAAATATTATGATACGACAGCATTAAATTGAATGTAGTAAATATTTGTTGTAGTTTTACTAGACTAATAAGTTTAGGGCCTGCTGTATATAAGTTCTTCCTTCTAGGGTTCAAATTACACATAACAGTTTACTGCTGGTCTACGTAATCTAGCTTTATCTTTACTTTACATTCAGATTTGCGTCAAGGTTATGTCAAATTTATATTTGTGTTAAGAGAATAATACACACTTATGTGCTTAGTTAGTGGTATGGAAATAAAACCATTTTTCAACTCTGCATTGTATTAATTGTTCACTAGTTGTATAATACTAATGTACTCCAGTATATCTATAGAGTGAGTTATAGCACATCTGCAAACAATATACGTTATAACTCAGGGCAGTAGTTCCGGTAACAATTGTATATTTGCTGCAGAAGCAAACAATCTCTGATGTACAATGTGTCTGCCGTATTGTGTTCCGTACACTGCACCACATGTGTAGTACTTCATGTATTACCAATGGAGAGCTGTTATTTCACAAGCAACCGCTTCCTGCGGTTTTGCATATAATTCTTAAAAGCTAAGGACCTAGTCTTCTCAGTGAAATAATTTATGATATAATATGATGGAGTCCGATGAAGCTCCGAAGCAGCCTTAAACTTAGATTTCATTATGATTAAGAATAATAATATATATTTCTGTATGATAAAAAAATCCCAGCATAATCTGATCTAATGAAATAAGACTATTCAACTAATGATTTTAAATAAAAAAATACAGAATAAAATATTGAAACAAAAAAGTAACAATTTTTTACAAATTGCGTGTATATGTTACGGACAAACCCGATTTTAGGGACAAACTAGTTTGGACTAGGATGTTCTAGTTTTTCCTGACCACACTAGGATAAACTAGTTTGGCCTTATTGATTACAGGCTGAACTGGTTTGGCCTAATAGCGTTAGGATAAACTAGTTCAGCCTGGTAGAATTGTTAGGCCGAACTAATTTGGCCTGGTAGCGAACGGATAAACTAATGTGGCCGGGTTCAAGGGTCAGGCCAAACCCAAGCAGCCGGGTGGTGGGGGTTGCAAGTCTCGACGTGCTCGTCGCATTACATTGTTTGCTCCTACCGCTCACTCTCTCAGTCAGTATCCGCTGTGCGTGGAGTGCGAATATGAGTGCGTCTTAGTTGTTATTTGGTTGTTCGTTGTGCTTTGCACCGTGCTTTGGAGTGTGTCGTGTGGGAGTATTAGTGTTAGTGAGCTAAGAGAGTGGTACAAGTAACGTATACTTTAGTAGGTGGGACTATGGTAGGAAGATTCTGTTAGTGGTGGGCATAGCCAGAAAGAATGGAGAGAAAGATTCATGACTACAGTTTTTACAAAGTGAAAACGAGAAATCAACACATTTCAACGTATTGACAAAAGATAAGTACCCAACAACTTATAAATGAAGTCGAAACTGCTGCAAACACAGATAAGAAGACCTCGTTGCAGCAGAGACGCCTGAAACGATTTTGGCGTACTTGACATCGGAGGAGTAGAAAAAAATTGGGTGGCAGAGCCGAGTGTAGAGAAACCAAGACATCAAGTACTATTTGACGGTAGATGAACTGTACGATGTTATCGATGCTGCTCACGGGGCAGTTGGTCACGGTGGCCGTGATAGAATGCTTGCCGAAACGTCAAAGAAATATGCCAATATTACGAAGGAAGAAATACAGCTTTATCTGTCAATGTGCCAAGTATGTCACATGAAAAAAAAACAAAAAGAAACGAGGTCTGGTCTCAAAACCAATTTTACATTCGGAAATGAATAGTAGGTTGCCAAGTTGATCTTATCGATTTTCAGACTCAACCAGATAACCAATTTAAGTTTATAATGGTTTACCAAGATCATTTAACAAAATTTGTTTTGCTTCGTCCATTGCAAAGCAAAAGAGCTGAGGAAGTTGCCTACCAACTGAATGATATCTTTTTAACTTTAGGAGCCCCGTGTATTCTACAGTCTGATAATGGAAGAGAACCCAAGCAGCCGGGGGGGTGGGGGTTTCACTATATTAGAGTATCATAAAATGTTTAAGGGTAACAGAATCTTCCTCCATAGTCCCACCTACTAAAGTATACGTTACTTGTACCACTCTCTTAGCTCACTAACACTAATACTCCCACACGACACACTCCAAAGCACGGTGTAAAGCACAACGAACAACCAAATAACAACTAAGACGCACTCATATTCGCACTCCACGCACAGCGGATACTGACTGAGAGAGTGAGCGGTAGGAGCAAACAATGTAATGCGACGAGCACGTCGAGACTTGCAACCCCCACCACCCGGCTGCTTGGGTTTGGCCTGACCTTGAACCCGGCCACATTAGTTTATCCGTTCGCTACCAGGCCAAATTAGTTTCGGCCTAACAATTCTACCAGGCTGAACTAGTTTATCCTAACGCTATTAGGCCAAACCAGTTCAGCCTGTAATCAATAAGGCCAAACTAGTTTATCCTAGTGTGGTCAGGAAAAAACTCTAGAACATCCCTAGTCCAAACTAGTTTGTCCTAAAATCAGGTTTGTCCGGTAACATATATATATGTTACCGGACAATGTAAACATATATATATATATATATATATATATATATATATATATATATATATATTATGAACAAGGCATTTTGTTCTAAATGTAATTACGTTTAATAGCTTAATCATTATTTATATTAATAACTAGTTATTACGTGTGGCGTCTCACGCAAATTTAAAAACGATGTTCTTATAATATTTAGTAAAAACACTAAAGATATAATATGATGGAGTTATATGATTTTTTGAAACTTAAGTAGGAACGTATTATGTCATTGTTCATGTTTAAGAGTATCAGAGATTAATATAACTGTTATATAACGTTTGGAACTTGTAGGAACGTTTCTGGTTCGAATTAATCATATTTTCAACGCCACACCTGAGTCTGATTGTTGACACAAATACATAGATCTCGGCAACCTACTTTGGTCTTTCTGGTCTTCTAATCTACTAGTAATGCAATTAATAGTACTTGAGTTTGCCTTGGTGTTCTGATGAATAATGTATGTATATATATATATATATATATATATATATATATATATATACTCTTCTAAGTATTTTAAAGTTTATAAAAAAAACAAAAAAAAAAAAAAAACAAAAATTCAGTGCACATGTTTTATTTTCGAGTTCACAGAACCCTTCATCACAACCACACTGAATTAAAACATACAAACAGAACTCAAACAAAAGACATAACCAAAATAAAATTTTAACAAATAAATACCATAAACAACAAGATTCCAATCAGTTGTGTGTAGAATATTTATAAATGTTTACATATAACTAAAAACGTATTGTAAGAAGGAAAAGAGAATCATCTTAGGTTCAACCCATCTGGTTGCCTTGATTTAAAAATTAATTGATGTGCGATTTCAACATTTCTTAAATTTATCGGATTAGTATTTTGATTGGGATTTGGCTCTAAATGGTAAATTCCTTTTAGGCTGAAGCAATTTTCTAATTTATTTTGATTGTGTTGAATCGCATGAGCAGATAATGGTCTCTCATAATTTTGATGAAGAGCATCAAATCGATGATTGGTCATTCTCACTCTTAATGGAGTGATGGTTTTTCCAATATAGTCTTTGGGACAGAATTTAGAGGTTAGTTGATAAATTAGGTTCTTGACGTGACAACGTCTTAAATTAGGTTGCGGCTCGGAGTCACTCATGAAAAAGTGTAACGCCCGGTAACGTTACGATGCCCGTCCAGTGAGTCCACCGCACGGGATCCGCACGGGATAAAGCAGATAACTGTGGGTCCGCCGCACGGGATAAAGCAGATAACTATGTTTATTCGTGAAAATGTGGAGTGCTTAGATTCGTCATTTACAACAACTACAACAATGAAGGTAAATAATTGTACACTGATATTTCATTATCGTAAACTATGATTGATTGATTAATTGTTAGATTGATACAGAAGTTGAGAAACTGAGTTTATAGGTTATGTCATACTATTGACAAATGTTGATAGTGTTAAGTAAATTATTAGTTTAAATCACTCTGCAATCAATCGTAATTCAGTCGATTGAGAAGAAACAGCGCGTATTGCTAGTCAAACATTTAAAAATAACAAATTTATAACCTCTAACCTGTCATAACAGTGCGACCAAACAAACGAACTAAACCGACCAATCACCACGCGCGGAGTTAGAATTTAACTGTGTGTTTAGCAAGAATTTCAAATTCCAATTTTAGTAAATGTTTTATTCAACTTTACCATTTACAATAACAAATTTTAATTAATTTCAAATTATGTACAATGTTTTAGTAAACAAAATATATTTCTATAGTTAAAATTTGTGCAATTCTTATTTTCATTCAATTCCTTGTTCCTATTGTGCAATTGAATAATAATATTCATATCAATAAAATATTCTACCGAGAAAAAGACGTTGTCACGTAAAATCTTCGCCCGTAAAACCGACTTTACAGGCAACCATAATTTTTTTGTAGTGCAATCAATGTTACCTTTAATAGGATATTCTTTTTCAGTTGTGCTACTTTTAAGCGATTTAGAATTTATTAACATCTTACAAATGCCGCATTTTGGCTAGTTACAAGGATTGCACACGTTACATTTGATGTTATTACTTTTTGGATTGCCCTCATACTTTAATTTCGGTCTAGAGAGAATGTTTTGTAAATTTGGAGGTTTTTTAAAAATTACTTTGGGGGGGCTTAGAAAATAAATTTCTAGTTTCAGGGTAAGATTCCAAAATAGGAAAAGAAACCTTTAGAATTTTGTTGATTTTATGAAGGCCAGAAAAATATTGGGTGATAAATTTAGGATCATTAGGATTAATAGCACTGGAAATGTTTTTTAGGTGCTCTGATTTGTCTATCAAAAAGATTTTTTTGATACCCCCTTTCAAAAAGTACATAGGACAGTCTGTTTATGTAGTTATGGAAGTCAGATTGATTGCTACAAAGGTTTTTTGCCCTTATTGATAAACTCTAGGGGATAGATATTTTAATGTTAACTGGATGGCAGCTGGTGAAATGCAAATATTGCATTTTGTTACTGTCTTTGACATGAATTTTTGTTTTCAAATTATGATTTTCAATAAATACATTAGTATCCATGAATGTTACTGAATTTGGTGAGATAGACCATGTAAATTTTAAAATTCCAAATTTACTGAGATTAAAAAGAAAGTCGATAAGTTCTTTGATATAATGCTGCCATATTATAAAAATATCATGTATGTACCTGAACCAAATTAGAGGTTTATAATTTTGACTAGTTAAAAAATTCTTTTCCAATAGTCCCATAAAAAGATTGGCGTAAGAAGGAGCCATCCGTGTGCCCATAGCAGTTCCTTTAGTTTGAAGGTAATTTTGGTCTTGGAATTCAAAATTATTTAAGGTTAAAATCATGGTCATAAGTTTGAGAATGAAATTAGTACAAGGTTTCGAATCGTTTGGGCGTGAATCAAGGTAATTTTGGGCAGCGCTGAGACCATCATCTGTAGGAATATTTGTATACAAAGATTCTACATCGACAGTACACAATAAGACGTCGTCAGGCAAGGGTTGATTAATTTGAGCTAATTTAGTTAAAAAGTCATTTGTTTCCTTGATATAGGAAGGAAGTGTTCTTACAAACGGCTGCAAGATGTCGTCAACATAAGCAGATATCCTTTCCGTAGGGCATCCGTAGCTGGAGATGATAGGCCTGCCAGGAGGTGGTTTGGTAGGGTGTGTTTTCGGTAAAGTGTAAAACACCGGAGTTCTAGGATATCTAGGTGTTAGTGGTTCAATGGCTTTCTGAGACAATCCCTCTTGAGCACCGTTGTTCATAAGGTAATTTTGGATTTGTTCATTATGTTGAGGAGAAGGATCTTCATCTAATTTCTCATATGTTGATGTGTCATTCAGTTGTCTTTGTGATTCACCAATATAATCTAAAAAATTAATCAGAGCGATAGAGTTACCTGTGTCGCTGTATATAAAATATATTATGTCTTTGTTTTCACATAGAGATTTAATTGCTCTATATATATATATATATATATATATATGTGTGTGTGTGTGTGTGTGTGTGTGTGTGTACGAAATATACTTCGGTCAAAAAGCACCTACTTCCGGCTCTTGCAGTATACCTTAGGGTTTTTCGTGACGTAGAAAAAATATATAAATACGTAGAAATAAGAAACCTATTAAACCTAAAAAAAATCCTACCTATATCATATCTACTTCTGGTATAAGTGAATATTCTTATAAGTTCATATAAATTTCCGAAATTAAAGTTTAAAAGGCTTGGCGTTTTGTGTTCTGTAGCGTTATTGTTTCTTTGGACTGGAGTCTGGGAAAGAAAGGATAGTTGATTCATGTTAGTGTTCATTTCTTTATTTTTCAATAAGCCAATTTTAAAATGCCACATCACAATAGCAAGAAAGCCCACTAGTTTAGAGTACCTTACATGAAAAAAATCACAGCTTTGTTCATTAAGGTTGATTTTGTATGAATGTTTCAATATTATTTACAATAACGTTTAAAATTCGTCACTTGCAGACTCTGGAGTAAAACATAAGTACTAAATTATCATTTTATTTGGTATATGCATTATACTAACCATCAAGCACTGAATATTTAATATGCTATAATATTTAAAATGTAAACATATGTTTAACCCTTTTTGTCGATCTTCATATGTAAGTGTCAACAGCTGTTTAGTGTCAGTTAAATTTGCGTTATAAAACATTAATACTACAATTTTTCAAAATTCTAAAATATTTCAGGTACATTTTCTTATCTTTATCTTCTTATGGACCTTCCTCAGACAACGAATATTAAAAAAAAGTATTAACCGAATCGGTCCTTCCGTTCCCGAGATTAGCGCTTAGCAACACGTTTTGCGATTCATTTATATATATATATATATATATATATATATATAAGTTTCACTTCATACAATATATTAACATAATGCAAATCCATGTCACCTTATTTTCAACATAAAATAGTTAATAGGTCGTTCACTGTTCAGGCTTGTAGCCTGAATAAAATTCAAAAAACGCTCTCCCTGATGGTATTAGAAGTATTGAGTATCGTGCGTGCTTAGGGATGAATGAGGTGAGGGTCAGGGATTTGCTACCAGAGGGACTGTGGGATGATGAACGGTGGTGCTTGCCGTGTGTTTGGAGCGGTTGAATGTGTTATTGTTCTTTTTATTCCCTATGCTAAATTATTAGCTTATTTCTTCATCTTTCAATAAGAATTATATTTTTCAGTTCATGAGTTATTTTATGTGAATTAAGCAATGTTGTTTACATTTTATTGTAAAGTATAAGTATCTTAACCGTTTACATGTTTCTCTATTCAATTATTGTAAATTTAAGTATATGATGCCCTAACTCCGCCTCTGCATTTCAGTTCAGGGCCTTGATGCTGGGGGCTCAGTGGGTATAGCGGTTGGCGGCTTTGGTTGTGCGGTACTTAGGGCAATTGCATGCAAGTTGAATGAATGCGAGTGTGTGTCTTGCGATATTATTGTAAATTTGTATATAGTTACATTAATTATTGATGATTGTTTTGATTTTAAGATTCATTTAATACGTAATGTAAATAAATAGACTAAGTTTTAGTTATAAATGTATACATATGTTAGTTTAATTTGTATGAGGTTAAGTGGTAGAGAGGACTTTATAGTCCTAACTTCGCCTCTTAATAAAGTCATTTTTCAATTTAATTTTTAATTGATAATAATATGTTCGTATTGAAACATCTTAGCTAGTTATACAAAACTACTCTGTTAAACTAATATACTAATATTTTCAATTCCGAGTTAATAAATTTAGTAATAAATAATCTTTGTAATTAACATTTTTAATCGCTTATATTTTTCTAGAGATAAGAGTATGCATATTTAATTGATTAAAACTCCAATACAATTTCTTTTGGAACTTAATTTTAACCGCATAGCCTCGCGTGACAGTTCTACCGCACTCACTAAAATGAAAATTTGAAAACAGTTTCTTTTAAACAATATAATTGATATATAAGTAAGTTCAAAATTATAAATGTAGAACTGCGTTTTATATATAATTAGTAACCACTAGATAGTAAGAAGATTATATTATATTATATACTTCATACAAAATAATGTATGAAGTACTTGTTCAACTTTGTGTATCCCTTTCTCTAAATTGTTCAAGAATTAGTTGACACATTCATTTTGTACATTTTAAATACATTACTGGCAAAGGAACTATCAAAATCCATTGAAAATCTAACTTTTATAATATTTCAATGGCAAAGGGACGTCAATACGTCGTATCCTTCGAGTATTAAATCACATGATCTTGTCAAGAGAACAACTATGTTTAAAAACCCAAGAACAAAACAAAATACTATCAAGAAAATTGTTTGAATATTGAAGGACACTAAACAAGAGATATTAAAAGTATTAAATCCTCTTTAAAAAAAGTCTGATTCACTTTGAAGTCACTAAGAAACATCAGTAAATAAACTGATGACGTCACAGACCAGTAATTAACGATTCAATATTTTATCCCTGATATGGTTTTTTAACAAATCATTATAAGACAAATAAGCTTTATAGTTGTATATTTTACATAACATATGTATGAGAAGTCTATTATTAAGAAGTGAATATTTAAAAAAGGAATAATCCACACATATTGAGGTATAAGCAGATGATCGGTTCCTGATAACATTGCTTATAACTGCAGTAGTCCAACAAAAATTGAATCAGGGCAAAGAAGAAAAAACAAGAAATAAATTATTTAATTAATGTTAATGCATAATATATATTAGTGTAGCTCCTTAAGGCGTGTCTTGTACAACATACAAAAAAAGTAAATTAATATGAAAAATGTAAAATTTTTATGTAAAAGGACAATTGAGTATTGGGACGGAATAAACGTATTACATAACCTATAAAGCGCACAAAGGAATCTATTTACGTCCTTGATGTTTACTAAACCCTTTTCCTTTAATGTTGTTATTGGTAACGGCACCATTGCATGTAGGCAGTGTACTTTATCCTTCAAACATACATTAATCTTTATATTTTGTAAACAATCAGAAAACAAATTAATATATAACAAATACATTTTCACTGTTCACTACATATAAAACAGAAAATTCTAATTAAAAAAAATTGAGTACACAGTTTAGTGAGGTTATTATCCTATATTCTGAATTAGAAACCGTTGATTTGAACGTTCTAAAAAAGATATTGAATCAGAAGAAAAGTTACATTTACAATATTTAACTCAAGCCATTAATATATTTTGAATGATGCATTCATGTAAAGTTATGGTCTTCTATTTATATTTGACTGAAACCAAGGAATAGCGCTAATGCTGTACAAGTAAGAGGGGAACATCTATAAACTCTGTAACTCCTTACTAATCACAACCATGTCTTTCTTTTTGAACCGGAAACGTACGAATTACTTGTGTAAAAAATTATGCAATTGAATAAAATCTGCATTTACGAGTATTTATTTTAAAGTGGAAGAAGGTATCTCTTCTAGTTTTAAAGCACAATCATAGACTATGTAAGTAAAAACTCATATGAACATATGTTAATTGTGTAGTATAAGTCTACTTTATGCTATGAGTTTGTTTTATTGCAAGCCATCAAGTTCCAAGTTATGTTCAAAAGTCTTTAGAAGTCTTTAAGAATTTCGTTTAAAGAGAATCCAGAATATAATAATTAAAGAGTAAAACATTGTAAAGTTGTGAGAGCTAAAATTTAAAGTTTTAGAAATATCTATCGAAAAATTTAAGAAACACACAGACCAATGAAAAGAAGTAATTCTTAAACATATTGAATTTCACTCCTTTTGAATGTTTTTGACGTTTAAATTGTTCAACGTTGCAATACTTGTATATTGTAGATTACAAATAATAACTAGAGTATTGCACAAAATAAGTCATTTTTAATATACAATATATCACTGCATGAGATAAAGGCCTTTATGAATTCCAAAACTGTATTAAATGGATATTTTTGTTGATGAATCATTCATTTTTATATAGACTTATTATCATACACAATACTGACATGTTCGTACATTGTATGTTTTAAATATTTATTTATGATTTTATAAAATTATGAACTAACTTGCTGTTAATAAAATAGACAAGAAGAGGAGCTTTGTACTTCAAAAAGATACGTTTAATGTGGAAATATCTGACGATATTCAATTGATAACCAATCGACACGTTTCTGTTTAATCGTATTTAAATTCGATTTCTGTAGCAGACTTGAATAATTAAAGTCGATTTTTTGTTAAATAATAAAATTAGATATGAGTTTTTTTGTATTACAAGTGTTAAAAATATAAAATAGACAAATATATAAAAAACAAAGCCAATCCTATCACCTCTAATTTGACTTAACTCATTTGTTAAATGACTCTCTGTTAATGTGAAACAGAGATACTACGAAAACTGAGTGAGTATTAATTAAAAATATTCTTCAGTATTATATACTTTAAATAATTTAACAAATATGTATTTAAGAAAAGAAAATATGAGTAAGAATTGCATATACACAAACTTAGGAATAAATTGATACGAGTATAATTCAAAAGAATAGAAAGAGTAACTACCCAAAATTTTATATAGTGGTTAAATTTTATGTTTGAAATTCTCAGTTACCGTCGGTCAGCCAATAATAGAGCGCTAAAATGACGTAATAGTTAACAATTGCGGGGTTAAGGGGCTTCAATTATGAAACGTCTTGACGATGTATATTGCTGGTTTCAAGTTTTTCATTGTTTGAAGTTTTGAACGACTGTCCTAATAAATTCACTGTTTGCAAACAATTTGTGTAATTAAAACCTAACAGCAGACCACCTTAATATACAAGTTTGTTTTAGTTGCAAAGAATTATAAAGATTTATATTATAAATGAAATTATTGAACTAAAATAATACAATTTTTAAATTGCAGATAAAATCAAAATATTCATAATGTATTGCAATGGAAATTTCAAGGACTTCAGGATATTGATGTAAAACAGGTTTAAATATTATATTACAGAGATCGATTTTAAATAATTCAATGCAATTTGCACACCGGAATTGTGTAGGAAATAATTACCTTTGCTTTAAAAATCAGTATATTTGGCGTATTGTGTTCAGTGACATGTACGGTTTGGCTAAAGGAACTTGTCAAGGCGGTCTATAGAGAAAGCCATCCCGGGATTTCCAACCTATATCCCAGAAATGCAATTTTTGTTATTGTAACACATCCTTGCGTTGGTCAGTTCAATTTGTTGGAAATGGTGAGACCAGGTATTTCTTAAAAAAATATTCGTTAAAGTCCATGGAAAGTTTATATGAAGAAAAAGCTCGGAATAGGTTCCCGAAATAGTGTAGAATACGGAAAATATAACGATAGTATATAGGTTTCACAATTCAAATTTGACGAAAAAGATGTTGACTATTTTAGCTGAAGGAAAGTTCATCAAAGAAGCTGCACCCTTTGTTTATATTTAAATTTGAGAAAATATTATATATATACTATGCTTTGTTCAGTATTATAATAATGCAGATTGCAGGGCACGAGATATTTCTAATGAAAAGACCGATTAAGTTACTCATTTCATTTGAAAGGTCTTGATAAGGAAGAACTGTGGAAACTAGAGCTGTCTATTTTAACAAATGGCCGTTTATTGAGATTAATTAAGTTACAAGCATTGATGGGATCCTGCTCAACTTTCTGTAGACAAAGATAGAAAAATGAAACTCAGGACACCCCTCTAGGAAACGAATCGGACCATTTCCCCAAAATGGGGTTTTGAGGGGCATTTTTTAAATGTAAAGTTACAGTAGCACTAGTAAATTTATTACAGCTACTGTGCTAAAACTCACTAACTGTGTATTTTATATCAGATGCTCAAAATAGTGTCCCAGGACAGTTTGACTATAATATTTTAAAACAAATTTAAAAAATAAATATTAAATTTCAGGTTATAATATTGTTCACTATTTTAATAAAGAACCTTGAAACGTTTATTCGTAAAAATCCACCTGTTTCTACGTTTGGTGCTGTAAGTCAGTTATTTGTTATTCAATCTTTTTGAAACAAAAATTTTTGAATTGATAATAAAATACGCAAAAAAAATTTATCCTGGTGAATTTGTTGTCAAAGTAGCCGTTTCAAAGTTAATACAATTTGAAAATTTTGAACGGCCGCCATTTTTGAAATTCAATGAGATATTTGTTGTATTTTTTCACTGAAAAGGACCAACACTAGTTTAAAATAACTGTTAAGTTTGAATTCTGTATCTTAAGTGGTTTTTTGAGTAGTAATTTTTTTCCCAAAAAACACAAACAGACAGACAGACAGTAAACGGTACGTTTCCGGACCAATGTGCAATGGAGTTTTTTCCTTGTTTTGATGACCTGTATCAAGTCCTGAAATATTGCACACCTTTTATGAATCACCCTGTATATATAAGGTATGAACTTTCTTTATCGGGACAAACAAGGCCAACTAAACTGTCAGTTGAAATAACTTATGCAGTAAGTAAAGTAGGTTACAAGGAATGGAAGTAAACTCTGATCAATCGAAATAGCTTTGCGAGCCCTATGTAAATATTTGTTTCTCAAGGCAACAAGGTAAACTCAGCTGTGGTGTCGGATATATAATTAATTTTAACCAGAAATGCTCTTTCATGCGCTAACCCTGAACATTGAAATAATACGTACCTGGCGTATGCTTACTTACGTTTGAACGTGTCTAAGAGTTATTTCATATTAAGTCAAAAATGTATTAAACTACAAGTCTATGCCTTAAAATTTTGAATATTTTGTGCGAAGAAGCTAATGTACATATAATTTAAAATGTCAAACTCTGTATGTTTTGAAATCCAATCATAAAGTACATATTAATATAATACGGTTTTAATAAATTTTAGAAAAAAAAATATACAAGTTAGTCAATTATAAGCTGTCACTTTTTTGTAAATGCAATCCTGTTCAATATAGTTTAAATATATAGTTTATAGGCTACTTGACTTCGGAAAATTGGAACCAGACTCAGCTCAAGTCTAACTAGACTGATCTTGCAATGGTTTTATTCTTAAGAACTCTCCTGTTCTAAACAGAAGCAAAACTTTACTTAGTTGCATATGATATTTATTAATTACAAAAAAGTAAGAACACTTTTATATCTGTAATAAAATGGCTCTCTATTATTGAAGAATATTATTTCAATAGTAATATAAGTAACCAGTAATTGTGTACTTTTTTAATATTACTTTATTTTCAGTGAAGCAGTATTCTATCATTTAACTGAAATATTATATTTAGTTGGAGATCTAAATACCGCTAAGAACATTGTAACTGGACGTCACTAATACCTCTGGGGCTACATGTCAAAACACTCAGAAGTTCAGTTGTTGCCCGACTGTCTTATTACCCAATGAGAACTTCGCATTAACTACCAGTAGTGTAAAGTAGTTACGTTGTACATACACTGAAATCCACACTCACTCTCTAAGATTTCCACTTAGGGATAAGTGTGTCAACAATTGATGAACATAAATTAAATACCAATTTTTGATGCTTACGCTAAAAATTATATACATTCTATTCAAACAAACAAATGTTTACAACAATTAATAAATCTAAAGAAAATTACCATTATAAAATATTCACTGTCTTTCAGGACAACTGAACACAATATAAATTGTTACTAAATATTTATTAAAAAACAAAAGCAATATTGATAGGCAATGGAGTGACAGTGACATATGCTGATATATTCAATTATGTTATACAATTTTAACATTTTGATATATTTTTGTACTTCAGTCATGCATAAAATACAGCACCGATTAATGTAGCATACTGTACGTACATAGTCTGACCATTGGGATACACGGTTCTATTTTCGAAATATTCCTATATCGATACTTTATTGAATAAAGAAGTTTTAATATTTATAAGTCTTAGCACTAACTTAATGAAACAACGAGGAATTTTACGAACACATTTAAATTTTATACAGTAAGAACCTATTTCACTATCAATCTGATGATGTGAAGACGGTAAATCATTTACTTATAAACTACTCAAATGTTAGGAACTATCGCACCAGTCCGTATAACGTTTTGATTGACGACATTTCCTACAACATGCATGTACTAATCGGTTCGTAGGGGTGTGTTTCCAAATTTTTGATTGCTCTCGGGAGGTCTTTCAGTCTTACTTTTGTTTTTGAAATGAAACTTATACGCTCCATCAGCTACACCTGAAATTTGACGTAAATTCCTCCATTTCCCGTAGCGTAGAAATCTGTCCCATTGTTCCTTACAATACTCAGTTGAAATTACTGATATTATTCCGCAAACTACAAAATTTGTCTTATTAGTTTTAGAATTCAGAAACGGCCAATGAATCTACTTGAAGGCAATAACTACCACAACTATTAACAATGCTAAGATAATTGATGCATATTACCGTTACATTGTAATTGGCTTTTAAGTTAAGGTTTTGTTTTGCAGAGATTCAGTCCAACCGTGTTAAGTTCAACATTCAACTATTGGGAAGGTGAATACGGAGTTAAGGATATCTTTCTTATGAACATCACGTTTTATTTTGGTTATGTTTGGAATACCATTAAACATGTAACATGAAACGTTATACAGTGAAGAAATATGAATACATTTATGGAAAGCAAAAAGTAATTTGTTATATTTTGCATTGTCCATACTCTTTATCTTATAATTACGAATAAAAAGTATGGCAGGCAATTAGGAATATTGAAACATTGAGACTAAATATTTGGTATTTTTTATTATTTTTACTTCATTTGATGAATTTTTCTGATTTTGATGAATTTATTTTTCTGTATTTAAGAAAGATATATATAGATATAACAAATGGATTTTGTAAGTCCTAGTTTATTTTGATGAACTACATGATGCAATAAAGAAAAGATAAAACACTTTACTTCATCAGAAATATACGAAACTTATGATAAAACGACGAGCAATTAAATTGATGGTATGTCGGTTGTGTTCACATTTATAAAATGCTTTGTAGCATGTGAAGACTCAAACGAAAAATTAAGGACCTAGTAACAGGCTGTTTTCAAACAAAAAACAGAATAATGGATGACTCTAAAATAAAACATTCCTTTTTGTTGACACCAAAGTTAATAATTTTGTCCGTTTGTGCTCTAAGTGAGGATTACGTTTGACGCTTAAGAGCCACTCTCCACAATTGAAAGCGTCGGATATCTATTTACTTTGTTTGAACTTACAATTTTTTCTTTATTGTGCATTTAGCAATTGAAATAATACATGAAAATTGGCTAGTAATAATGGTTTCCCTTATTAGTTTTTCACTCTTTCTTTTCTGATCATTTAGAATAAAATAAGCGTAGGCACGTTGGAAAGGTTTCATTTTCTCTCATTCGTATAATTCATTATTCATTATTTGACTAATATAACTAATGAGGATTGAAACAAAATCAGCCACTGACCAAGCCATACGTCATGTTTAATATTGTTATTAGGCCTCAATGTTCGCAGAATTATAGCTCTCTTTTATTTTTAAGTTTCTATCAAATTTACTAATGTGTTGTGCGAAAATTCCACTTGTTATAAAACTTTTACAATTTTAATAATGTCAATTGAGTAACAAAAAGGACATAATGGTAAATTAAATAAATAATTTTTTACTTACCCTCAAATTTATTAATAATGAAGAAAGATATTTGCATTTAAAAGTAAGCATAACAATTTTGGAACCCTTTATACAGTTATTTCCTGTCTTAGTACACAATCTCAGGCAGTTGACGATTGTAATGTCTTAAATCTCCAACAATTGGTGGATATTTATTACCGTGAGCATAACCCTGGACGTTGCAGTTCAGAATCAGTTCTATATTTTTATAAATATAAATAAAAACAAATTTATTGTAAATTGTAAACTTCTAAACAAATAATATAAGAAAATCTCAAGGTATGCACCACCAAATTTGGTGACCCACGTCACTGCTACTTTGTTCCCAAGAATCTGGGTGTGAATTCCACCGTCATAAATTTCCACACTCCATTTTTTCAAATGATTTTACATATATTGTCTATTATGTCTTATATATGTACACATAATTAGTGAAATTTTGATGTTAAGTTAGATTTTAAATCCTAAATATTATATATTACTTCCATTTGAATGAACTTGAACGGGTAACCATATAAACTATTTAATATCTATGTAATAACAACAAACGTTTTTAAGTAATATTCCACTGGCGTTAAATTGTTAATGGTCGGCTAGAGTAAGCATTTATTTATATATATATCGTATTTTATATATATATATATATATATTATATATATATATATATATATATATAATATATATAGCATATATTGTACTTTTTCCTGGTGCAAAAACTTCTCTTCTGAATTTAACGTTACTAGTATTTTAACGAAGTCTGAATAATGAAAATACAGCTTTTTTACTAATTTACATCTTAATGTTCCACAAATAGTTTACGTTATGAAAATCCTCTCCCATAAAGACTTGTTCTTGCTATTTGAACTTCGCACATTGTCAAATACCTCGCCAAGTTCCAATAAATTACATAAAGTTTCTTTAAAACTTCAGAAATTTAAAATATTCAAAGGAAAACCCTTGGTTGAAAAATTCCGTTAATTGTAATTGTAAAATAGGATATACAAGATTTAAGATGCAAAAAATAAAAAAATCGAAAATTAAAGAATCGTCTGAGACACTTTATATTCTTTAAATATGATTTCGGCCTGCAACATTCGTACAGTACAATATATTCACACACTACATGTACATTCATGTTCAGTACAGTTCATAACATTAGTTTCCTTTGTTATGGTGATACTAAATTGCCCCACTATTGTGAGATCCAGTTGTGACATGTTTTACTGTGTTTTCAGTTGTATGAAACAATATGGGATTACCAAAAGTACCGCTTATCCTCGACACAACTCGCTACCAACTTCAAAATAAGTTTATGTAAGTACTTACAATAAAATACTGTTTTAATTTCCAAATTTAAAAGTAATTTTTATCACTAAACAAATTGAAACTTTGTAAACACAGAGTTAAAAACTAAATGAAATAAAAATACGTGACAAATTTACTCTTAAATACCATAGTTTATTCAAGAACAATTTATTTATCAGTGCGCAATATTTCCATTTTTTTCATTACTTGAACAATAAGAAACTATTTATTTTAGACAAAATATTCTTTACTATATTTCTAGGGAACAAATATGTAAAGAAAACTGGTACACATATTATTATTATCTTCATAATTCACAATTCTAACCGCACTCAACACTGCTATAAGTTGGAATTGGCCCATTTCTTTGCGTTTATTGCGTCTTGCTTGAATTCCTTTATATTTTAATGCAAAAAAATCTTTAACGAAATTTTATACAGAATATAGGATAATCTGCAAAAATTTAGTAATCATATTTTAATAATTTTTGGGAATTAACACCACATTACACTTTTGAAACTATTTTAAGAGATCATTAAAAGCAAAATGATGTATGATATTGTTTTTTAAAAAACGTCGGGACCCATCTAACTGTTTCTAAAGTTTATATAAGGAGATATTCTTTGGATAGTGGCGCAATGTGGAGAGGAGGTTTATTTGATAATTTGGAACATTGTTTGTGTCCCCCAAAGATGCGGAACATTGGGAGCAAACTCAAAAATTTTAAATCCGTCTCAAAAGACTCCTTCCTTTGAAGAGCATAAAAAACTTAAAGAAAGGAGAAAAATCTGAGATAGCTTTTCTTTCCCGTCCAAAATACTATCCAGTGTTATCAGAACAATATTTTTAATAACTCACCGTATTATTGCTAAGTCAAATTAAATGTTCAAATTGAAGTCCTTCTACTATTATGCAGTGAGAAAAGCGTAGGATGAGCTCCTATCTCACGTCGTTAGAAGTCTCAAAGCCTCAACAATCCTGTTTCTTAAATCTTCAACTTTATCTACTGGTTTTTTGTAAATGTTAGTGTAAAGACTTCATCAAAATTTTGACGACCTATGTTCTTCAAAAAGAGGGGTTATTTGAGGGGGATTAATATTTAAAATGTTTGAGTTTGCACCCAAAATCCCGCATTTTTGGGGACACAAAAAATTTCAAAATATCAAATGAAATTTCCTATCTACATTGCACTACAATCCAAAGGAAATATCCTTAAATAAAATTGATGGGAGGAGTCCTGAATTTTTTATTCGCCTTGTTTAACTTATTACAGTTAATTGTGTGAAATTAAACAAAATAAGTACATTTTACTTCAAAAAGCGCATCAATACAAAATGAAGAAATTTTGTTTGGATTTTGATGTAATAAACAAAAAACGTGATTAACTATATCAAAGTGATTGTATTTGATAAAATCCTCTTTTTGCATGGTAGCCTTTAACTCTTTCATACATATAATTTTACGTACGTTTACACACATGTAGCTAATTCAGCAATAAACTTGATTAGGTATGATAAAGGGATTTGGTTATCAAGTAATTATTGTTATCAACTTTTTTGTCACAGATTTGTATTAAAACCAACAACAAATGAATAAATTTGGCAATAAAATGAAAGTACCTATTATATGTATTAATTAATTCACAACATATATGCAAAATGAGAATCACTTATTTAAATAATGTATACGTAAACATTGTACGGTATTTAAGAAGAAGTATTTAAGAGATTTGATTCAGAGAGGGCTACTTGATAGTTGTGCTGATACAATTTAATTCCATCACTTAAAACAACGGTGGTGACAGAACATAACGGATGTTTTACCAACCAAGTCAAAAACTACTCCAATGTTGGTAGTTTACTGAAAAATTTTATGTTCAGGCGATTTAAAAACATTGTTCATTCTGTGATTTTCTCGTTAAAATCGTGGTTACCCATTAATACCAATGTACGAATATTAGAAGTTTATATTTTTTCTTTTTATTTTGGAATATTTTATCCCAAAATTAAAAGGGTTCTTCTTTAGACCAATATGATCCTGATTACCAAGTCTCAAGATTCTAAGACCAATGTAGTAAAAGTTATCGCAAAGACCGACAGTCATTTTAATAAGGCCTATAGGTTCTTAAACTGAACCGAGACAAACATATAATTACGCGTTAAAGTAACTATAGAAAGTTATTGAAGTATGCAACTGTTTTACAAGACAGTAATTCAAGCTTGGACTGATTGTTATACCTGAGTGAGGTAACGTATTAGTTTAGAAGCCACTTACTGTAGCATTACTTGATAACATCTGCATAAGTCAAACTCAGACAAGACAAAGCAATCAGTTGGCTGTATCTGAGAGACCTTGTTAGCTAATTATTGGCCATTTCCTTGGTAACATGGCTGGATATCAACTGTGCCAATTATTTATCTGCGTAGGCTATCTGTTCCACTGGGCAGTTAGCAATTAGTCTAATTAATAATTAGTCTAACAGTCTTTTTCCTTTTCATTCAAAATACTCATTCAAATTTTGGAGCACAAATAGATGTGTTACCTAGAGCAAAAAGACGTAATTTTATTATTACGTGTAAGTAGAATTGTAGATTACGTAGAACGAAAATTCTTGACATGAATAAAAAACAAACACTGTCAAGATAGTTCTTGAAGGTCAAATCCCTTTCGGGGTATATTCCTAAGGGCAGTATGCAAAATTATGCCATCCTCTGTAACCAATGTTGATGTTCAAATTATTTAAACAGACATTTTTTAGAGTTATATTTATTACTTCAGTTGTATGTTGTGCAGCGATATAAATAACAAAGAACAATTGCTGCTGACCCTAAATAGATAATATGGCCAATAACAACCATTTTAGCTTCTTCGTGCTACCACGTACACGAAACTAAATTGTATTGTTTAAAGGTTTCGTCCCCATATCTACAATTTATAACGGGTGTGAGTGAAAACATCAAGCCTGTTACTGTAATATAAAAGAACCAGACAGAACACTCAGCACTGAACGGGAAGAATGAACGTATCTATAATAATTAGAAAACAATCATTATTTTAATACAACTATCAAGACTTGGCATTTAGCAGAACAGGTTTCTTGATGAATTGTATTTAGTGTTGGAGTCAAATAAAAATACGTTACTTATTATTTTAAAATAGTGGTGTTTTTTTTTACATAGCTATTACTTAAACAATATTTCTCTGTAATAAGCTACGTCTTTAATGGAAACAGTTTATTCTATGGGAATGAACTGTATTTAGTGTTGGAGTCCAATAAAAATATATTATTTGTGCTTTTAAAATAGTAGTGTTTTTAACATAACTGTTACCTAAAAAATATTTCTGTGATATAACGTAACTTTTGTGGAAACGGTTGATTCAATTCGAATAATGATTTAACATCCAAAACACCTTCAGCTTAGTAAATGATGAAATGATGAAATGTGAAACCTGACGCCGCCACAGACTCGACCGCTAGAACCTGGAGTCAAAGTCCGTCTCAAGATATACAAAAAGTCGTCAAAGAAGAAGATCTAAACGAACTCTTTGCATCAGATATCAGAAACCCCTAGACTACAAAAGCGAGTGCAATGTGTGTAATAGGCATTCTCACTGTCTCATTGTCGAAGCGTAGCAGAGGATTTTATCGCCGAAGAAAACATAAATAACTCAATTATAGCTCAGGTGCTAATTGCGATGATATGAGTAATATGCTCATGAAACGTATTTACAAATTATGAATTTACAATGGTCGAACCTGTAACGTTTAGAATGAATTTCGTCATATATGTCGGCCGAACCTGGCTTTACTATGCTTTGGATGTAGAGTGATTCTAGCAGTGATAGTGACGACGAACTGTCATAATTGTATTCAGTAGCGAGCAGATCAGAATGGGATATCAGCCTATAAGCCAGATACAGGAGAAGTTTGGCGAATGTAATAATTTAATGAAAGATCTTAAGTGTAACAATGAAAATTTCAGGAATTATTACATAATGAACCATGACTAGTTTAGCGAGGTGTTGTCACTCATTAAGAAATACATCAGACCACAGGACACAATTTGCGCATGCACGCGGTCAAGCTACGCTGACGACACATACCTAGCCGAGGTAGCAGCAAACGTATTGAACGCAGGTGAATTGCCTCATTCAATATTATTGTGAGATACGTCATCAACGTTTTCAAAAGACATCGTGCAATGAGAAGTGGCCCTAGATATTTTAAGAGGAAGAGCACGAAACTCTTAAGGTTATCATTGCCCTTGATATAACTTAGATAAAATACAATAAATATATTAAATCCTGTATTCTCAAGTAATAATTAGAATTTATTCTTAATCATTTAAAAAACCTAATTTATAGTCTATTTTGAAGTATAAAACTATATTGCAACTCAAGAAGATAATGTTCCCGCTGTATTATACTAAGTGACTAAGTAATAAATTGTACCGGTTAATCATCGGTCACTATGTCATTTGCAGTTACAGGTGTACGTTATGTAACATTGTAATGGACGAGTATGCAAAAAAAATAAGTAATTCGAAGTAAAGTCAATTACTCTTTAACACATTCAAAAATAAAATGGCACAAACAGGAAAAGAAAACACGTGTACAGTTGCAAACCTGGAAGCCTTTCTCATTGATTAGTGCGCCAAACATACATATGTATCTCTTTGTTCATGATGTGAGAGATTTTGGAAAACTAGGTCAATGGCGAACGATGTGAAAGGTATTGGGTGTTTTGTTACTATTTGAGAAATGAAAAAAATATGGAATTTGTTAACATTCCATGCCGAACAATATTGCAATCCTTAATAAAACTAATTAATCCTTAAGCCGAGACTAGAAAATTTGGAACTCACATTCTGGTTTAAATTTATCCTTCTTATGTTATTAACTCCACTTATAGGGTTATCTATATATATTAAAGTAATGAAAATAACTAAAACCCTTTAAATTAAAACTACACGTGTTTCGGTTTTTAACCATAATCAGTGTACATTAACCTCTAAATAAATAAATAAATAATAAACAATTAGATATACACATGTGGACCTTTTAAATATATGTTAAATTTAAATTACACAGTTGTAATTTTCTTATTAGTAATCTGTATTTAATATTTTAATTTTTTCAAAAATTGGATCTGTCTTATTTTTCAGATTACTATTTAAAATGTTATGAGGATAATTTAGATAAATATGTAATTTTTCTTTTGTGTTTTATTTCTCTCATTTTCTTTCGATATCTAAAATTTCCATGTTCTTTTCAATATTTGTGTAGTTATGGTCAGTCTCCAATAAGTGTTCAGAAAAATTTGATTTTATTGTAGACATGTTATTTGTTTTTAAAGCTTGTATGTGTTCTTTAAACCTTTTATTAAAATTTCTTCCAGTTTGCCCAATATAATAGCTTTCACAGTCACTACAGTTAATTTTGTATATTCCAGATTGTTTGTATAATTCCTGTTTGTCATCATTTTGGTTCACTTTGTTTTCAATAAGTTTAAATGTATTATTTCTTGTTTGGTGACTAATGGAGAATTTTGAATTTTGAAAGGTTTTTCGAACAGCTTTATTTAATTTAGTATTGAATGGTACACATATATATTTCTGAATTTCTGTAGTATTATGATTAGGTAGTATTTTGTTGGTTTTATTAATTTTTCTTGTTTTCTTCTTAATCATGTTGTCTACAATTTGGGGTTGATATCCATTTTTGACAGCTAGGTATTTTATTATTTTTATTTCTTTATTTTCATTTTCATCACTCATTGGTATATTTAACATTCTGTTTACCATTGAGTGAAGTTATATTGTATGTAAATGTTTAATCAAATTTCATTACAGTTCTTGATCATTTAGAATAAATGAATATGTAAATGTTTAATCAAATTTCATTACAATTCTTGATCATTTAGAATAAAGTACATAAGAGGCTAGTATATACAGGATTTGTATATTTACAGTTATTTTTCATAGAAAAATACTTGTAGAAATGTTAGTTTCACAAACAGAGTGCGCTAACGTGTAATAACATAAGAGAGGACTGCGACGTTATCGCGTTTAAGAAAGAAACAGAAAGCCTAGGAAATTGTGTAAAAGGAGAAATTGTTATAGAAGTAGCAGTTGTCCAAAGAAGTAACACTGTATATGTAAATAAGGGTTTTAAAAGGAGAGGTTTGGAGGGATGTAGCAGAATTATTGTATAAGGTTTACACCGCTGCTTATATTTTTGTATGCATTGCATCTAACGTAACTTTTTATTATTGTACTTAGTAGCTTTTATGTGGCATTAATAATTTTGTTAAAAAAAGTTAATGATTGAAATAATAGTTAGCTAAAGACCATATAATAATGTTTTGAACAGCAACTGTTCAATATTGCAGCAACAAGAGTAAACCCTATTGGAACAGTAATTATTTGTAGCTTCTTGCAACTAAACATGGTATGATAATTTAAATGTGCTCTGCGAGATTTTAGGTATTCATTTATTATGTCGAAAAAATCATATTATTTAGTAAAATGTTTACTATAGGTTATTTCATGAAGTAAAATATCTAAAACTTTGTAAACTAGATATATAAAAATAAAATTTAATTACTATGACTACTCCTACGTCTGGTAAAATATTGTGTGAGCCATAATTGAGATAAGTGATTAACACATTAACCATTGAATGTACAAATCTAAAGCCTATCAGCCCAAAACTTAAATGTTTGAGAGAAATACAGTAAATTATCGTAAGATAGTGTGAAATTCCATTGTATTTCTTTAAGTAGTTACTGACTGGGATTTAAAATATTTTTTGGAAACTCTCAAGTCAATAAGTCGGAGCTCTTGATGTCGCTGTCCAAAGTCATTTATTAGAAAACATCAGTATTGAACAATGTACTACTGGTAATAGTTTCGGTGTTGTAAGAAGGTTTAAATAATAGACGGGGTGGTCCTTAAAATTCTACAGCTGTATGAGGTATGGATGATATATTTTCCACAGTTAAAACTCTCTTTGCTTAACGTCACATATTCTTGAAGAAACATAAAATTCAGCTTTATGTACTAAGATAATTTACAGTAATTATAAAAAATAATGTAACTATTACATACTAAAAATTGTGCAGTGTTACTACCTAATAAATGCTAGTTGATACTATACCACATATCTAGTTTCAGTGTGGAAGATTTTGTTTTGGAGCGAATTTAAACGGTCAATTTAAAATACTGTTCTCAGCCTATTATTAACCTAGACATCATGGTAAACTATAGTATAGCACTGGAAATATCTTAGACCGAAAGAAGATTGAAAGAGCCAGAAGCAGATAGTTTTACCGTAGCCAGTAGTAGTCAACCGGTCAGCGGCGATAAAAAACAAACAATTACTGATTTCATGTTTCAAGATTTGTGAATTTAATACAAAGAGAATATATCTTAATACTAATATATTATAAATGCGATAGTCCCTTTGTCTTTTTGTTACGCTTTCACGCGTTAACTGTTCCACAGATTGTACTGAAATTTCCCATGGAAATTTTTAAGCCCCGGACTAACATAAGTGCCAATTCTTATTTAAAAATTCCTCCGAGATACGCCGGTCAGTAAATTTGCGAACAATCTCATCTTGGTCAATAAATTTGCTTTATAAAAAAATACTGTTAATTGAAAGAGCCTCTCTAACGTAATAAACTGTTCTATCTAAATAAAGTTTTATGACAGTACAGACATATGTTTATTTAGTTAAATCATTATAATTTGTTTTCTATTAGTTTTGCAATGATAGAGTAAGCTTGATAGAAACTTCACTTATTACACTAAACTTTTATGCCACCAATGTTAAGCATAGAGTAAGAAAGTATACAGATAAGAAAATTAAATTTAAAGTTTTGTTAAAAATATACTTTTCATTTTAGTAAGTGTTACGTATGTAGTCATTGGTTAGTACTGTAATGTAGATATTAAAGACAAAGTTATTATCTAACTTTTAATACATAATTATAGTCTGCTATAAAGCTCATCTTAGTTGTCTTTTGCAAGAAGTAGGGTTCCTTGTCATATGTGTGTGTGTGTGTGTGTGTGTGTGTGTGTGTGTGTGTGTGTGTGTGTGTGTGTGTGTGTAATTAATAATTTTACTGTTGTATGTACGAGTATATTATACACCGATGTTCACCACAGTTAAATTTAAAATACTACATTAAGGACTTGAAAGATAATTGAATATAGTTATGTATCTTAACTGTAGTAAAATATAGTTATATAGGTTCCTGTTATAGTTATATTGCTTCCCGCTGACAAGTATTGTAATTAGCGGGGCCTTACAAATGTAGAATTTCTTGAATAAATGCAATTCAATTCAATTCAATATATTCTTGAACGGAAAATTAGAGAAAATCAACTACGGATCAAAAAAGGAAAAGACCTGAGTAAATTCAAAGGGGCATAAATATACATTATTTGATAGATTTTCTTGATCGTGGTAAAACAAAGCAAACTCAACATTGACGTCGGAAATATAATTCGCTCCAACCAGTAGTTCTCAAACACGTGCAAAGCTTACAAAATTGCGAGTAACTGCTGTATTGTAAAACTAGAGAATTACTTAAAGAAATGATCTTTACGAATATTTACATACCCTCGAAACGTATGTATTTATTTAGTTTAACTGGTTATATACATCTCTAACTATATACGAGCCAATGTGGTTAAAATAAGCAATTAAATATGTTTCTGTGACTTATGTCACTAAACAAGTTACACCAAATCATTACAAAATTGCATATTTGTAGTACACAAAATCACAATATGGTATGCCATTTTTCATATTAGAATGTAAAGGTAAATTTTCTAACTACCTCAAACCTTGAGCAATGAATATAAATGCCGAATTTTCAATTGCAAATTTGCTTCAAAACTGGAACCAACAATTATATTTACCTTATTTTAATAACGACTATCACAAATAACAATAGTTTTACCATGTAAAGTAGCTCTGAAGGCTTGCCTTAAAAACTGGTTCCTTCAAATATTTACCTGCAAAGCTACATGGGTTTGATCACTATTTTTGCAAATTTTTGAAGAAAATGACAGCTATTGGTATAAATTAAATAAAAAAATAATCTACAATAATATGTTTGAATGTTTTCTGCTCAAATATTGTCACAAATAAGGAGGTTATTTTAAAATCGACAAAATATAGCAACAACTTTAATTAAATTGATCAATATGGTACGTGTCAAAATTAATCTTGTGTTTGGTTTTTTAGAATAATATTAGATATTAATTTGTTACTTTATTATTATATTAGTTTTTGCTATGCATAACTAACAAATGGCAAAACACAGTAAACATTTTTGTTAGAAATATTGATTATGTTTAGTTTAACATGTACAGTAGTGTAAAACGGACCTAACAGTAATACTAATTAAATAATTATGTAACCAAAGGTTAGCTTCGTTATTTGTTAAAATCTCCAACAATAATTTCCCAGTAACATAATCAGTGCCTTGCCAATATACCACCTTTGTTGAGTTTTCAAGGTAAACTCTGTTACCAATAGCTTACTGTGCTTACTTTGGAACCCTTCAGCACGGTTTGCAAACAGACTTTCACAATCGACTTCTGCAGTTAACCAGATTACTTGTCAGAGCGCCCGTGTACTGGCAAAGGTACAATATTTATGCAATTTGTGTCAAAAAGTTCGAAACTTAAAATTTAACTGACATAAATTACCAATCTAGTTTAAATTTATAACAAAGCATATTTTTATATAGCATCACCGAAATTCTCAGTAACAGCTATCTAAAAATATAAATTAATAATAATATTGAATGTTTTTAACAGGTTAGCACAATGAATGGGTTGGCAGGAAGCATGACAAAATACAACTAAAACCGTCACTGAAGCCATTACAAATGACCATTCAATTTGTTTGACCTGTATAAAGTAAAGCAGCTTGATGCTGCTTCCATTCTATTGGTAACCGATAAAAATGGTAATCCAGTGGTAGTAACAAATAACTAAACTATTTTTGATGACTGCTATAAAGTATCACTGCTATAGAATAAACTATATTTACAGCAAGATGTCACGCCGTATATCATAGACTTCCAGGCACCACTCAATGCCTTTGTTATAAATTCCCGCCACCGCGAAACTCCACATCCACTTTACAGATTCAACACCTTGTGGCTATTTACTGTCTGGATTCAAAAGCAATTGAACTGTACGATTCGCCTGGATGATAAGATATCCTTAATTATCCAAAGACATATGTGTTTACTAGGAAACGTCCTAATCTCCACATCTAATTGTGTACAATTGCTTGTGTACAATGGCCACACGTTCCATTAGTAATAATCTAATATTTTTTTTAATTTTTGAATACAATTTTATCCTTATTTGGTAGGTTTATACGTACAATTATCTAGCCTGGAGTATGTATCTCTGAAAAACCTCAAGACAACCACAGACTATTTTAGTATCTATTAATTCACATGAATCAAAGAGTCGCATTTATTTGCAGCCAACATAATCTTCTAAGAATGTAATTTAAATCAATACTTATAATTAACCTTAGAACGTTTTATCTTTATTTTTCATGAACTTGCGCATTTATTTTCCCGATTAATTTTATTTTGTATAATAACATTATACTTACATGATAAAACAATGACGTTAACATGTGAAACAATAATCAGTCTATCAAACAAGATATTTTAGCAATACTCTGTTCCCTTTACAAAGTGTATCATTTAAATAAAAATGAAAAAAAAAATCAAATAGATGATATGTATAAAACTTCTTTGTTTTCATTCTCTTTACATGCATATATCTTGTATAGTTTATTTATTATAAACAAGCTGAACTTTGAAATTTCCCATTGTGTTACTCATTAAATTTATTATGCTCGTCATCAGAAGAAATAATTTTGGCTATTTGCTTTTTCTAGAGGACGTTGATAGTTTATATAATTTATTTATTTTTTGTATTTTAACTGGGATTCAAGCCTGTATTTCGTGATATAGTCAGTTTAGAATATACACTTCGTGTTTTGAGAAATTCTGAACCCTTCCAATTTTGACACACACACAGTGGTAACTATCGGTTATAATGAAAGTTCCAATCTATAATTTTTATCCACATGTTTTATCACAGTGCACATAATGGAATAGTATTATAATATTTCAAGGAAAGTAAGTGTCTATAAGGATACGTTTCTACATATAAAAATTTAGAAACATAATTAATTGGAAATAATTCAGATTCGTTTGGATTTTTGTGTATTCTACAACGTTTAGTTATTTTGGTGTATGTTTAACAGATACTCCTATGTGTAGTGTGTTTGTAGTTGATCGTTTCAAATATTTTAATATTTTAAAATTATATTTTTAACATAAAAATTATCCCCATCTCTCTTTTAACTATGTAAGATATTAGATTTTAATAAACCCACAATAAGAAAAGTTGTTTAACAATACATTCTATTACATTATACCTTAGTAATAATGTATATATATATATATATATATATAATAAAAATATATATATATAAAATATATATATATATATATATATATATATATATATATATATATATATATATTTATTGCTCTGGTTTCTCTTACTCTTCGGAGAGTTCCTAAATATGATATTAAATATGAATTGTAATTCCTCAAAATATTTTCACTAACTATATAATAGGATGAATGGATTAAGTAAATTGAAAAACACGAATAAAACAGTTAAAATTGGTAACAAATCCCGTACAGAGTTCTATTAGTTTTATCGATCTACTTGTTTTATCAAAAGATATATCGGCAGTAAGTGCTACTATGTCTGTGCAAAATAACAAATTCTTGTAAATCAACCATCAAGGGTAGTTTCACAGGGTCTAATCATTAATAATATACGCAAACAGATGTCAATAACGGACAGTTACGATTGGACATTTAATTACTTAACTCTGCCGACAGATCCTACAGAACTTCACTTCATTACCTGTAATGTGGCTTGTAACTGACAATAAACAACGGGTGCAAGAAATGCTTTACTAACTGAATAAAGTAAGTAAGTAATATTAAAGTTAAACTAATACAAATTTTGTATAAATGGTTTACGATATATCGTTTATTCATGTTATGTCAGAACAAAGCTCTGGATTAATTATTGTCAAAGAGTGTGTGCGTATGTGTTAATTGTAATATCAGCAAATATATCCTACTGTGTTCCATTGATACGTGTAAACTTCGTTATATACCTTTAAGTATATTCTGATCATTCTGTTTTGTTTCTACACAAAAAAGTAAACGTATTAATTTGCGTTAATCAGCTGACGGCGAGTTTGCCTTTCGTTATATTTTATATAGAAATCAATATGTCAAGAATATTTTGTTCTGTATCTCATAATTATTTTCTTTAGCGGAATGGAAGTAAGAGGAACTTACTAATTTTCATAATATTTTTATTTTTAATTACTATGGGTATACTATATTTAATGAAAATACAATTTTAATTGCAAATCAATGTTTGTTAAAACTTTTTATTCTGTCTATTCCGTTATAATTTTCAATAGTTAATTTACTTTAAGTTTGTTTTTAAAATATAGTCTATCCGGAATGTCTCCACATTTATGAAACGTTTTAATAAATAAATTAACTATAAACAAAATAAATTAACTCGCCTCTTTTGGGAGTCATTAGAAGAATCGTAGTCCAGGTTTCTTATCTCGTCCAACTTAAAAAAGAGGGTTTTATGTGCTAACGTGATCTTGTCCTTGATGTTTATATGCTATCTTGACAGAGGTTTTCTTCTTCTAGCTCACACATCTGGCAAAATAGAAAAACATCCTCATAGTTGGTGTCTAAATTCAAGCTCAGGCCAAGTTATCGTCAGCCCATGACGTTGGGCATCAAGTAAATATATAAGGCGAGTGTATACTTAAACGTTTATCCATTTATAATATGTATTAAACTGTTTTCATCAGAACACAGGATTGTGTCCTGTATAGCAGTGATAACGCAGGGCTCTGAACCTTACGACACTTAATTTTTGTGATTCGCACTCTCTAAGGACTGCCTGATTGTTATAATACAATATGATGGAATTAGAAGTTGACCCAGTAGTTGCTGGAAACTACCCGTATATTAGTTGACCCTGACATATACTCAAATCGATAACTTTTATCATATCGATAACGCAGGTAAAGGCAAACATCTTAAAAATATACTTATTTATAAACCTTAGTAAAAAAAATTTTTGTCGTTTATATATAAAAAACCTGTTTGTTATTGCTATAATATTGCTTGAAAGGCTCAGTATTATGATTTTTGTATGGTAAAAAGTGTTTGGTTTTATTACAAAAGTGCTACTATAAAGAAAGAAACTGTTAATTAAAAACAAAAAAATAGAAAAAAGGGTACAGATTATCTACCTATCAAACTAAAATTTCAGTAGAAATTGAATCTTATTTAGAAATACTTTAAGAAAACAAGTGTAAGTCTAGTTTACAATTATTTTAGTAAATCTTGAAATCACTTATTTTGGACCAGCGACTCTTCGAGTATACATCCAACGAAAAATGATGACCAGAAGTTTTAGTGATATTAAGAAAATATTAAGACATTGATCGTCATAGTGTTAATGAGTAAACATGTAGTAACCACATATAGCTAACGCACAATTAAAACAAGGTGGCTGTCTCTCTTACCAAATATAGATTATAGAGTGCTATTTCCATTAAAAAGTTCCATTTCAGAGTAGGCTATTTACCGTCGGATAAAACTGTCGCGTGGGGGAAGGTATTAGCGTGTTGTGTATGCTACATCACGATTCCACTTGCATGAAATAAATAGAAGGTATTATTCCTAATAATAGCACATTTAAAACGCTTAATTTTAATTTAGGCTATATTTTATATATATTAAATAGGTATATTTTATTTACGAAGGAGATATCTTGTGGAACATTAGACTTTTATGACACTATATGAGGTATGGACCTTACATTAAGTCTAGTTACGTCTATCACAAAACGACTGACGCCTTTAGCCAACAAAAGTAACCCAATGATTTATCATTGCGAAAAAAAATTATTTTCTATATTGATATCGCTTTTGTTTTTCATACATACTATTGCATGTATATCTCATGGCAATTCTCACACAATATCCATGGATTGCTCGATCTCCCGGTATTAAATAAGCGACAACATGTTAAGGTTCCTTGTGCAAGTCTCTCGGTATTGTCATGCCTCTTCACCCAATCGCAAGCTCCTTTCTACAGATTGCCCTCAATAAAATACGATTAAAAGATCGTCTACATTTTTGATAGTAGATTTGGTTCATTGAAATTATTACTAGTTATATGGTCTTTACTTTGTAAAATTAAAATGTTTATGTACTGAAAATATGTTATTTGTATTTAAAACACAAAACTTGTTATAAATATGAGGGTAATATCCAATAAGGCATAAAGAGGAGCAATTGTATTGATGAACTGATATCACAGGACTCAGATCACTTCCAAAAGATGTGATATTAAATGGATCTGCAGTTGATATTCATAATTTCAAGTAAATATTTATTATTAAGGATGCTATATATTATAAAATTTCTATATATGACGCTCAGCGTTATTTCTACCATAAATTACATTTTTCAAATGTGTAAAATCATACTGTACATTGCATTGTCCTGATATTTCTATAAAAGTTACTCTTAAGAAGATTGTGTCCTTGAAAATTTACTAATTATTCTTATTTTATTATTAAACTTTGCATTTATGTATTCATTTAAATACATTAAATTGTTTCGCACCACACTGAATTATATAACACAATGTAGCAAACATAGGTGTTGCTAAAATAAGTTAAATAAACTTGTTTATACGTATTAGCGAAATACATCACTGGAGGTTCTGGAAAAAAAAATAATTCTGTTCGCACTGTGGAAAAACATGGCATAAAGCTATAGACTTTTTAGAATTGGCATGAACCTTCTTTTCTATAAAGACCACTCCATATGATTGGGTACAATCATATGGAGTGGTTGTACCAATCCATACAACCACTGGATTGTATGGATTGGTACAACCATACAATTCCAATCCATACAATCATTAAGAATATTACTATATTCATCTATTGGGCAACCATGATTGCAAAGTAAACAAACCAGAATAAAAAAAATGTTAATCAAGCTAAGTACAATTATATGAGATTTTAACTTTTTAAATGACGTATTAACACATGTACAATGTAGCTTATTTATACAATAAAGGGCAAAATAATTGAGATAAAAGTAATGTGAAAAGTTAATGTGGCTAATTAGATGTTATTCCAATGCACTATAAGTTGTAGTACGAGTACAATTATTCTCTCACACACTGGATCATTTATAGTCTGGACACTGCTGTGAAACATAATAAACAAAAACTTAAATCTATCATGTGGCATGATATTTTGGAGAAAACTCATTTATACATATAAAAGAATGATCTGTATGATGGTGCATTCCAACCAACAAATTTGACTGAGTGTAAATGAAGCCTAGCACTCAGTGGGCTGACACAAATTTTCTTTTTTTATGCCTGTCTGACAGAAGGACATCTTGAGAATGAAATGAGCTATAGACGGTCAGCGAATACAGTTACGTACAGTTACATGACACTTGGTGTGACGTAAACCTGTATTTTTATATTTTTCAATGAGTCAGATAAAAATAGAATATCATTTTATACTTTAGAAAACAAAAGTACTTTTTACATTTTTTAAACGAAGCAAAGAATAGGAATAAGACTTTCGTTAATTCTAAAATAAGAATTGTGTTGGAATCGCAAAGTCAGTCAGGTATTAGGGAAATCTTATTACGATCGCAATTCACAGAATAGGGATAACGTTACCACAAGGAAAGCTCGTATATCTTCTTTTACCTGGTGATCTATTCTTACGCGTTCAAACATTGTTTATGTCGCACATGCACAGAATCCAGAAAAGTGAATATATGACGATTCATACATTCACTTTATTTTGATCCGATGATCGAAAAAAATATATGTACTGTACCATTATCTTTAGAAAGTGATTTCTTTATAAAACAAATTACACAATCCAAAAAATGTAAATGTAAGGATTCGTTATAAACAATGATGTAAGCAGGACTTTATTACCATTAAATATTGCCATATTGTTAACTTGGTTGATTGATAATGATTAATGATTAAAAATATAATATATTCTCTATTTGTAATATTGATTTTAGTATAAATGTATGAACAAATGTGTTACCTGTGGTAATACATTAGAGTGCCTACGTTAACCCGTTGCTCCAACACAAAGATAGATAATTCCAGAAACAGGCCATTAGAGCTTGTTCTTAAAATACTGAGGCTACTAAAATGTCATTTATAATTATTATTTGATGAGAAATCAGGCTATAACGAGGCGCGAACCTACGGGTTAGTAGATTTGAAGATTACGTCATGTGCTCTTTGGGGGATTTATTTATATTTTAGAACTCTTTTGAGGAAGCCATTTAATATTTTTATGCGAAAAACGATAATCAGTAGACCTAAAAGAGCTGTACGACTCTCACAACAGTTAAGGTATATGCTTAAAAGATTAATACTGAGTGTGGAAGAAGAACAAGTGCTTTATTAAATTAAAGGTTTACAGCATCTGGAGTCTGCATAGAGACTTCCTGATACTGTGAGAATGATTCTATAAAACCATTCCTTTCTTTCATTTTTTTGGTCATGGAACATAGCCATACTTTTAATGTGTGATTTATTTCATTTGTTATTTTAATAATAAATTGTTTGATTATTTAAAATTGTAAAAGAATTAAAAAAATTTCAAGGCATGATTATGAATTTATACCTTAGACGTAATGTAAACAACATACCTTGTAGTTTTTAAAGAGAGCTTATACACCTACGTAGAAAATATTGAAGGATAATTTATTATCTCATAATTTGGATCAAGTACTCGATATGACAGTCTTTAATTATATGAGTATTTCTTTTATTTAATGCCCGATAAACGTTTGTGATGTGCTTAAATACATAATAATATAAACAGTTATAAAATATTATTAACAAAGAGAGCACAACACAAGCGTTTATGGAACACATATTAAAACACATTGATAAACCTAAATCTCCCTGATTTTAGTCATCTGTGTAATCATATAGCTCTGTGAAACGACTCGAGCGTAATATAATCAACACCTCGTTTAAAATTACAAAATATCTCTGTGAGGACTCAATTAACGTTTAAACCACTACGTTTTGTCATACAATTAACCCTAAACAATTTAGTGATCTGATAAATTTGTTTTTTAATTAACTAATTAACACAAGCTAAATACTTATATAATATTTCTTTTACTTAAAATTGTGATTGAAAATATTTTTGAATATAAGTCGATCGGAAATTATAAAGTAATTTAAAGCAAAAATTTTGTTTATAATCACTTAAAATAGAATAAGTATTGACATCGTCACATAAATAAAATACTGTATTGCTCAACTCGCTGCTTTGTCACAACGAAAGTCAATAGATAACGGAATACGGTAATCCCCGGAGAACAAATGATATATATACCCTCCCTTAACAGTTACGCATGTCAAAAGAAAAATACCTGGTTATAAATAATTGAAGTTCGTCTTACAGTTTCTTCTTGGAATGAATGATAATGAATATTTTATTTTTTAACTTTTAATACTGAATATGATCGTTTTATCGTGTTATTATTCCTACTGTATTTTCAGATATTAACTAATAAACAATTAAAACCACTCAATTAATTTAGCTTGAATTGGTTTTCACAGAACTTCCAATGCGTTATGTTATCTTATCCAGGCGTTATGCAATCAGTGCCTGGATAAGAACGTAATTCCCTAACGGATTTTTCTGAGATGGGTCTATCATCTGGATCTACTTTCACACAATATATGCTATTCTTTGAGCCTACATACAATCACTGTTATTAGAACATAAACAATATTAATTATTGTTTATTGCTACCTAATGTAATAAAACAAAATTTGGCCTTTTACTGATTAATTTTGTGCTCCCTCATTCATTGATCATAGATTATTTTGTATTTGGCTGTTTATGTCACAAATATGTTTCAATGACCTAAATAGCTTATGATTGTTGACCTAATTATAACTGCTAAACGACTTATAATAATGTAAATGTTCATAAATATTTAATGATTATTACATAGATACGAACAAGACCAGAGGACCGTGTTATCAATACAAGTAATTACAATATAGGCAGATAGTCTGATGGAAGAATATTCGTACAAATACACATATTATATCCATATTCACTATTTCTTTTAGTGTCCTAAGATGCCTTTCTTACAAAGATACATCTATTTTCCGTTTATCATCATTATGCTTTGATATTAACCCACCGACGATATTGTATTTATTTAAAATCATGTAAAGCATCTGAATTGATTGTGTAGATAATTATTATGAGGTCATCATTTTCTTCCATTTGTGTGTTCATGACCATAGTTAAAATAAATAAATTATTGAACATGAATTTTACTGTATATGACAGCTGTATTTGATTTTAATATTAATAACATTCAAACTAACCAATCAATAACAGAAACAGTACTTCATATGATTATACATTACCAAATCTGCATGTTTACAAATTAAATCTCATTTGAAATTTAGGTGATTATTTCAATTTATAAAGTTGCGTTATAACTTAATGCCTAATAAAGTGATACTTCACGCTTCATTCAATCAAACTTGTTCGTGTTTATCTATAGAATCCTGCACTAATGTCTATAGCTCACTTTTACGAATCACACACGTCATGCAGACCTTTAATGCATATGTTCCTCCAGTTTTTCGTTATACACACTTTCAGATGAAGTTCAACAAATACGCTGAAACATCGGTTTACATTTAAATTTTATAAAATATTAATTGTAATTTGATATTGAAATTAATTTATCAGTAGCATAATTTAGATAGATGATTCAAGTGTAATATTTAGCTTTTATTCTGACATAGTAACAAATTAAAATATATAATGCATTGTAATATTATTTAAGTTCTGTTATGAATCCAACCTTAATAACCAAAGCTGGCAATTTTATATTGTTGGAATGGAAATATGTTACATCGTTAGAACATGCCAAGGGCTGAATTAAATTCTTTCAGACAGAATTAGGTTTCCGAGACTTGTGTATTTGTACTTTTGATCAAAACAACAAGACAGACTTGGCTGTGGCATTTGTAATATAATTAATTTGAAAGAACAATGCTCCTACACGTGCAAAAAATGACATAACAGTCAGGTTAAACTTTGATACTCTTAGCCATGAACACTGAAATAATATGTACCTGATGTTAGTTTACTTACGTTTAAAAAATCTGTAGGACTTATCTTAAATGGTTTTAATAAGTATTACAAGGGCTTTGATTTTGTAATTTGCATGTGAAGATGTGCTTAATAGATAGTTTATGAACAAAGAAGTGCATATATCAGATAACAATGTTTTTTTTGCAATTACTCTCGCTTATTCCAATAATCAACATATTCCATTTATTTACAGATCTTATATATTATAATATATTATATATATTAATGGTTATCCTATAATATTAGTAAAAGACTAAACCTGATATTTTACAAATACACTGTTCTGTAAAATAGTTTACGAATACTGGGACATGTCTAAAATGGGAGCTACGGTCAAACGAAGGTTGCTTAAGAGTAATATAACGTTTAACCATGTTTATACACCTGGAGTGAAATATTCAAGGGCCAAAGAACCAAAGATCAGTAACACTTTTAAATATTTTCTCTGATTTAATATGGAAGTTATTCTGAGATTATCGCGGTGAGGAGTATTCAGAAATCTGAGCGAGATTGAAGGGCTTCAATAGTTATTTTGATTAGGTACGTGAGAGTTCTCCTGAATGAATATTAAATATGTTCAATATACAGCTACACATAGTTCCAACTTATTTGAAATATATACGGTTCAAATAAAGTCAAACTCAACATTGATGTCGGAAAAGAGCAACATTTACTCGATTCAGAAGTGCTCATACACATACGAAAACATACGAAATCGCGTGCAAAGCGACAGGTAAGTAACTGATAGTTTAAAATAAAGTTTATGCAACTTAATTCTTTTTTTTAACGTTATTTTATTTAGGTTTATTGAAGTGCTTGTAAAATCTATCGTGGTCAATCTTTATCTACCAATCGAAACTAAGAATCAAGTAATACTTTAAACAAGTTATTGAGTTGAAAAAGTTAGTTTATTCAAGTTTGTTGAATCAAAAAACTTACCTAAACTATACGGCACTTCGCAATTTAATATATAGAAGCATCCAACTGAAACATATCAGGTTTTATTAACTTAAGTGGAGCCTCTACTGCACTGCTAAATGTTACAAACTATTCTAATCTCTATATTCCTGGTTAACGTATCCCTATACCTTAATATGCAATTTAAAAGAGTAAGTATTTAATGAAAATTGCAATAATCTCGCAAATTATTGTCGTGCGGTAAATATTAACTTTAAACATATACTTTGTGTTGCAGTCGGTTATGTAGTAGATTTTAAGTGCGATATATTCAAATGTTATAATTTTATTGCATTTTACCTTTCAAATAAAAAAAAAAAATACTAATGAAATTTAATTCCCGCGGAATATCGGCATTTCATATTTATACTATTATATAAAAAAATATCTCATGGTGTCTGTCTATGTCTTCTACTGGACCGATTGTACTGAAATTTTACAAGGACATTCTTAGGGTTCCTGGTTAACATATATACCTGTTCCTATGTAAAAAAATCCCTTCGGGCCACTAAAGATCCCATAATTACAGCAAAAAATGTTATTAATTGAAAGTCATTGTTAAATGTAATAGAATACTATGTGTAAGCATCGTTTTCGACAACACAGCCACATGTTTAAGTAATTTAACTATAATTTACAGTCTCGAAAGTAATGAGTAACACTTTATAGTAACGGAACTTCTAATTTCAATTTATTATGTAATCGGTGTTGAGCACCAAGTTTATGTAGATAAAAATATTATAAGTATTACGAAAAATATAATTTTTGTAACAAATATTAAGAATGCAGTGCTTAGTCAGTATAGTAATGCAGATATCGAATTCAAAGTTATTAACTATATTTTACTATAAATGTAAAGACTGTTATGAAACCCATTTTATTTGTCTTTTGGATGAAGTAGGCTTGTTCAAACTGCTTATAATAGTACCTTCTTAATATTGGCAACATAGAAATTTCAGTTGTGGCATCAGAAATATGTTACACTTGAAGTAAATTACAATGGCCATAAATATGCCCACAATTCCCTGTTTTCAAACAAGAAATTGCATGTGATACCAATGTTAACTGCTAGTATGTTATACATGTAAATTTACTAGATTGAGTGGTTCCGATCACTCTTAAAAGTAACGTCGAACCAGGAACATTGAATTGAATAATAGCGGCTTATAGCAAGAGGCGCGGCCGGGGCAAAATATCCGAGAAAACCTGTTTAACTTACCCTAGTCTGCTAGTCATATATTATAAACTATAAAAATGTCATCAAATCAAAAAAATAACTCTAAAAAGCATAAAAAAATAAAATTTTTCATAGAATTTAGTGCATTTATAGGTCCTATGTGTAGTAATAATATCTAAAAAAAATATATATCCATAATATTAGATGTATTAAAATATTCACTGTTTAATAGCTGACATGCCAATCATAAAAGACAGTCCAAGTGATCAACCATCCGAAAATATAAAATTAATTAAAAGAGAGTGAGATATGAGTAACTAACCGAAATACGTTGACGTGAGAGATGAGTTATACCACTAACAGTGGGACAGACCGTGCTATAAATCCAAAACATGTGACGTCGTTTACAAGGCACACGAGATAAAGTCAGGTGAGCTGCTAGCACTTGAACACATTTTGTGTTCTTTGGCTATTCTATCTAACACTGTTATCCTTCTTCATACCATATTTTAAAACCCACACTCTGTCATTTTTCCACGTTGTAAAATTGATCCATTGATCTCCGTTGTCAAAAAAAAAAAAAAAAATGAAATAAAGTTTAATTTGTAATGTATATTTACAATATTTTAATTTGGAAAAAGTTGAAATCTTCTTTACTGTCTTCAAACCAGTAAGGAAAACGAATGAAAGTCCAATGAAATTCAGAAACATTTACATTTAACATGTACACATGTAATATACAGTATTTAAATTCTGTATTTTGATAATTAAATTTATTTCACTATACTTTTTTCAGCCTTATTCTGTCCGCTCTCATACCTCTTTGGCTTATGCTAGGACCTTATCAAACAGAATAAAGGAATAAGAGAGTTGAAAAAATAATAGGTCGATGATACTGTTAAAAAATGAAACAGCCACAGTCAGGAATTAAACCTGCACTCTCTTCAGCACAGATCCGTTATGATCTATGGACTTGAATCTGGAGTCCACGTCATTATGAAGGGATCCAGCATGGCAAGTACCTTAGCAGTATACTTGCAATGGTTGCTGTATCCTTGAACGCCCAAGTAGCACGAGGGGGTTGCACTGAGATAGGGGTTAATCAATGCTTGACAGCCAACCTAGTTATTTTCGTGTTGCATCGCTTCGACATCTGAGAAATCTTGTTAAAAAAAAAACAGCCGTTCAGTGTAATCTGATGAAGAGGTTCTTATTGTCCCATGATGGTTTATACACACTCCTAAATCACAACGAGGCAACCGAGTTTTCTACACGTAACACAGACTATTGGAAATTATTTCCATGCATGGAAACAGCTGTACAGTTTCAGCCTTGCAGGATGGGACAATTAGCAGCTTGCACCACAGAGGCCTCGTTAACTGATTGCTTAGCCGTATTGGCAATTATTTCCATGCATGAAAACAGCTGTACAGTTTCAGCCTTGTGGGATGAGACAATTAGCAGCTTCCACCACAGAGGCCTCGTTAGCTGATTGTTAGCTTAGCCTCCTCGCCAATCACAAAACGGCTGACAATATCCCACATCAATAAACTTTAATAAACACTGATTTCTGCTCTTATTTGTATTATGTCAAGTTCAATATATTATTAAATATTTAATAGTATAGGCCTATTAAATATTTATTATCACTGATATTAATATGGAATCTTTACCTGACCATAAATGTAGGCCTAATAACGTAAAATATACTAAAGGCAGCAATTTAATGTTATTATAAGCTATATTTGTTTTTAAATGTATTTATTTAAAGACTAAAATTAGAAAAATTTTATTTAGGGTTCTTTTGTATATGACGTTTTCTCCGAATTACATTGTGGTGTGAATATTATAGAGAGAAACATGTTGAAGGGGTGACTAAAACAGCATACAGTAGAAAACAATATATACAGTGTGTGCATAAATTACTCTCTCAAACTTCTCAATCTAATTTGCCAAGTTACCATGACACATATGTGCTCTTATGTCATTGTAAGTACTGGTGAGATACAGAACACTAAAAACTGCTATTGCTCTTAGTTGTGCTCATCATATGTATTATGAAGTCATCTTAAGTTATTATAGCCTCTAATCATACAATTTTGATCCTCATAATTTGGTCAAAAAATATAAGCTTGTCATAAGAAACTCAAAATTAAATACGAAAAAACAGTTTTATTTGATAACAAAAAACACTTATGTTGTTTTATATCAACTATATATAAAGTTTTATCTGAAAATAAAATAATCATATTTTGCAAAAATGAATATTTTAAATACATTATAGAAAAGTATATTTTCTTTAATATAATTGTTCATCACTGCCAAACAGTTGTTTCAATATTATCATCACTTGAATGCAATCTTGATATCAAGACTGAAAGAATAAACGAACACTAAGGGACAGTAGCATGTGGTCTATGAAATACTGTAATTATAATAATCCAAAAGCAATTATTACTAGAGCTATTTAGTGGCTACTTCACCAACTACATGGATATCATTATAGCAGTGTAATTGGGAAATAAATTGTGCCGAGAATTTTCGGTATTGGTTTGAAGATGGTTAATAGTCTGACAGGAATGTCAGCTTGTGTAAGTCATGTAAACAACCACAATTAATTGTCATTTTTAACTGTAAAAGTACGGCAATAGACTTATAGATTCTACCGCAAATAATTATTGATCATTAAATTATATCATACAATTCATTTTTTAAATTGGAATAAAACTTTCAACTTGAGAATATATCAACTTCGTATATTTCGTGTATTATATTTCAGTTAACTTAATCAAGTCAAGTAATACAGTTACCTCAAAACTGCATGTTCGTCATAATAAACAATATGAAAAAAATACTCTGTGGATTTCACGAAAATGACAGTTAAGTATTTAAAGATTAAGTATGGTATTCCACCCAACTTCACTTATTGTATTAGATAAGTGCATATTCCGTAGTATGTTATACATCGAATAAAGTTATTCTGTTTTAATATGACTAGAGTATTTACAAATTTTTTTATTTTATAGGTATAGTTTCTTTTTCCGCATTATAATGGCACATATCAGTAAAAGTTGTGTACATATCTTAACAAATTTTAATGTAAACAATTTTATCTATTTTGAAATACGAAACATCTTTGCGAGCAGTAACCAAGTTATTTGAAGCCTTTCCAATTCTGAGACTAATATACTTATTAAAATCCTGCAATCTGGTAGTTAATACCAAAGTTTATAGTTTTAGAGCACCGATTGAAATGAAATAAGTGATTTGTTTTTTAGTACACTCTATAAACCATTCACTAATCTACTTTCAGTGTATAAGCTCCTTTCAGGTTATACCAAACATTTATTTCAACATTCTAAACATTCAGGTATACACAACAGCGTATATTTACTGCAGAGTGTACAAAGAACAAAACGTTATAATTACAACTTATATAAGTCCACTCGTCAGTTATTAATTAATGTTACCAATATCTTCACATTCTAAAACATCAATAATTAATCAGCAGTTCTTGTATTAAAGCTCATTTTGATTCTATTGTATGAGCCTATTCTCTATTCTCTACTCATTTATTCCTGAGAAAGTATACCACAGACTAATAATAGCGTGTGACAAATTTATAAATGAACCGTCATAATAAACAATATTATTAACAATTTTTTATTGTTTTATTATCGGTTAGAATACCTAAGTATAACTTCCTCATCTTGATGTCCTATTTAAATTTTCATACCAGTCATGTGCGACATAGAATAAATTACGCTGTTATTTTTTTATTCTGTAATAGTTACCTAAAAATTACAATAACAAAGTAAAAACTCAAATTAAAAACGTCCAGGTGGTAGATGCTTTTGATTAAGCAGATTTTTCAAGCCTACTTATGTGTGTATTTTTTTGATCCGGACAAGACAAACTTGCCAAAGCACAGAGTTTTCTTGAAGAGTACTTCCATATGTCACTGGAAATACCTTAGACCGGTATCTGTGTGTATGAGATAATTAAATGATTCGGTACAGATACTTTCATATTTTCAGTTCAGATATTTCATGATCATGAACAAAGACAAATTCAACTGTCGCGTTGGTAATAAAATTCATTCGACACAGAAAATACTTTTGTCTAGTAATGAGAGTAAGAACTGTTAATGATTAGTACAGCTATCTCTGTCGCTGAATATGCTGTTGATTAATTTACTAAAGAATATAACAAGAAAATACTTAATGTAACATAACGTTTTGAAATAAACCAATCCTCCAATATTACTTTATTAAACACCAATAAAATAATCACTACTTTGTCAAAATGTTGTTCAATATTACTGCACATAGATTAAAATTCAAAAACATAAATGAAATACAAATTATTTTACTGATAAAATATTTTACGCTGTCCTGAAGCAGTGAGACGAGACTGATTACCAGATCTGGCGCTCGGCACGGAGTAAGTGCATTACATTTAACGAAATATTTTCTCAGATCATATTTCTCAGATCGTGCTTCTATAGAATTTCAAGAAAGTCTAAATAAAACTTTTGATACAAATTACTGTAGGCATTGAAAAAAAAAAAAAACAATTTCACGGAGAAAATAGACGACTAGTACTCGTACACATATATCCAATATCTATATCTTTACAAATGGTTATTTCGAACCCGATTCTTTTAACTCTTATAACGAGAACTGCTACAATGCTACCAATTATGAGTTATAGGGCAAAGATATAACTTTGCCTTCGTGCTTCTGAAATAAACAGCCACTCAGCAGTCGTGGAGCAATGCGTGATTCGTTCCTGTTTTAAACCAGCAAGCAAGTAATAACACTTTACATCTGGCAAATTTACGTAAAATAGGCATTTATGCCTTATACTTACGTTTGTATTGGAGTGATAATCTTTCTTAGTTTTTAATGTGATGTAGATATTAAATTAATAAGTGGAAGTGGAGTCTGAACTCGATTTTCGAAATAAGTAAGGAGTTCTTGCACATAATGGTTTTTCCCTCAGGACACAGCTATAGAAAACTAAGGCTATGTAAAATAACATATGATTTATGGGTAAATAAATGGTCTTTAAAGGGTTTTATTGCAAAAAAGTTATTTTATTATCTTTCTGAATATGCAAATTTTATGAATATAATTTGCAAAAGCAAACTATTAATTTTGAGGTGGATAACTCATTGGGAATACTTCAACGTCTTTCTTTCGTTGCAAAATTCTCATAAACACAAATGTCATATTAAAGCTTTATCCTTATTTGGCAGCTAATACTTAACTGGTAAAATCTTCTGTTATTTTTTCTACTATGAATTTTCTGTTATTCTAATGCTTCATACTGACAACATGTTTTAATAAACATGAAGTTCTTTACATTAAATAGAGTTAAGTAAATACACAATCATCAGATGAACTAGATTATAAAGGTTTTTAAAAATAATAAAATTGCCGATAATTGAAAATGCACGTAATATTATATTTTTTTAAATTATTTTTAGTAAATGCAATGTTGAGTTAGTTTATTTGATTCATAATTATGACATTTGGAGTAGTTCAGCGTAATATTACTTCCCGTCTTATATATTTTATTGGAAACTTCACAGGGTTACATTTGGTACAAAAATATTTTGCCCATAACCAAAGGAACTCAAAGAGTATGGTTACTGAATAAAAGAGGCACACACATCTACTGTAATTGAAATTTGATAAAATACTATTCAATTATCTGGAGTATCCAATTTTCTTTAAAATTTTCAGTAAAAATAATATTTTGGTTTAAATATTAAAGTTTACTAGGTAGTGAAATGTAATTCTTATTTTAGTTTTATTAGTTATATATTGTGTAGCAGTCTACCGCATTCATAATGAGAAGAATTTAAGTTTCACATAGAACTGTAATTTTAGTCAATACAAATTATAATAATACAAAAATAGGAATAACAAAAATTATATAAGATTGACTTTTCGTATAATGAGAAATAATTGAAAAACCGATGACCAACGGATGATTAATTTCTTACCACAATTTAAGTTTTTAGAAAACACGTAAATACAAAATAAGAAAGTGGAAGAGAAAGTGCTTTATCAACATAGGATAGCCCGGATGTTGCAGCATTCTGTCCAATAATATATTATGTTGAGTTATGACCAGAAGAATAATGAGCACTCGTCCCTCTATTATAGAGAGCGTCTTCGACAATCATCATGTAATCTCGTTTTGCACATTTTAAAGATTATGCGATGTTATCATTTATATTTAATATAATAATTAATTTGAAAGAACAGAATGTTATTGCTTGTATTTATTATACACACAATCAACATATGGAGCAGAATAGACAAGATCTTTTAAAATAATTAAAACACCAATAATCGAAAAAAATAAGCAATGTTGAGTTAGTTTATTTGACTAATAATGATGGCATTTGGAGTAGTTAGATTTAATATGATTTTCTGTCTTTTGTACTACATTTAAATTTCACAAAGTTAAATTTTGGTTAGTTAGAAAAAAAAAAAAAATGAACCAAATCCAAAGAAACTCTAAGTTTTAGAGTATGATAACTAAATAAAACAGGAACACACATCTACTGGAATTATAATTTGTTAAAGTCATACTTTTTAAGCCTTTGAAGGTATAGCCATTTCCTTCAAAATGTTCTAAAAAATCACATGTTTACTTAAATTTTAAATTGTACTTGGTTGTAAAATGTAATCATTTAGTTTTCATGGGTTTATATTATGTGGTAACACGTTAAATTTACCTAATCAAAATATATAGTGTTATTATAAAATTAGGACTGCATAAGAACATAACTGTTTGCATAATAATTATAAAAAACAAATGACCAACGGATGATTAATGAGTCACTACAATGTAAATTTTTGGAAAACACTTAAATACAATAAACGTTTCTTGAAGAATGGAAGAGAATGTGCCTAATCAACATAGCCTGGATGCTGCAGAGCTATGTCGAATAATATATTACCCGAAGAATAATAAGCAGTCACCTCTCTATTATATAGAGCTTCTTCGTCAATCATATATTCTTATATAAAAATGTTAAAATTGATGCGTTGTTATAATTTATGTTTAATATAATAACTAATTTGGATGGAGAGAATGTTTTTGCTTGTAAGCATTTATTTGGTAACATCTTTGTGTTATTAAATAATTTTCAATTACTTGTATTTATGCTTGTTAATAAAGATTAAAGCATTTTGTTATATTTATAGATTGCAACTAGTGGCCACTACGAAAATAACTGCACATAAATACAATGTTACTTCATGACTCAGATGGTACCTGCAGATTAACTTTCTAGTGTAGTAGATTTTTCATATCATAAATTTACTTAGAATCCATGGTGTTTATTTTTATTTACTATGAGTTTTACCTCATTGTGTATTCGCCTACATATATTAAATATTCCTTTCACTGATTTACTCATCTCTTTCAATATTTAACGATTAGGAACCTATCGCAATGCGTATAGTTATGTTTCTCAGTCTGCAGATCGCATTATAATCATAGTTGTAAAGTGAAGAACATGTCGACTTTCTGAGAAGGGAACGTAGAATTGTAACATCATAATGCTGAGGGATATAAATGTCAATAACAAAATCTTTGTGTAACTACAAAGTTGAAGATACAAGATGTTTATTAGAGACGGTGAATAAATCATCCAGTTTTTGATTACGTAGGATAAAAAAATGAAGAAACGAGCTGCTTCCGAAATGACAGGATATTCAGGATAGGTAGGTATTGAAGTAAGGGTCACCTTCTGTCGAGATCCTCAAGAGGAGGGATAGTTGCTCATTCATGTCATCTTGGAAGAAAGAAGTTATAGCCTCTTCTATTTATTGCCTTCTATTGAAGGCATGCGGCAGTACTTCCGTGTCAGCTCCACCTTATAAAACAACAAAAATATAAAAGTATCTATAAATGTAATAACAGTCATTTCCCGCAGTAAAATAAACCTATCCATCAACCGTTTTACCGAAATAACTCAATACTTACGGTAAGTGATGTCTCAAATGAAAATCCATTGTAATACACATATAATTGTTTCGTAGTTTTATGTAAGATTGTAACAGCTATTCTGTATAGCTCAGTCACTCGTGAACCTTCCCAGGGAAACTTATTTCCCATTTACCAGCCTTAAAGAATAGTCATCGTTTCTATAAGTCTTTCAGAATAAGAATGCTGTTAAAGCTGACCTCAAATTTAATGGGATAACAAATTATAAAAAACTTACATTTGTTCCACGATATACTATTTAAACTGACATGAGCAGATACGAAAACCAATTTGGTTTGGAAAATGTAATTTGAGTGATGAGAAAGTTTCTTTGCTAAAATGATAATGACTTTTGTGGCAGTTGTTGAGTACTTTTGTTAACTGATGAGTTTCAAACAATATCCAAGTGATCAGAATATTGTACATTCGATAGGCCAGAGTGAATTCCGCATCAAATACACTCTGAATTACACGCTGAGCCTTGTCGGTGTTGTCACGCAAAACAATTAACAGACTGCTCGTGTTACCTGCATTGGAAGGACAGAGTGATGTACTGTGATCAATGTTTAGTTGAATCAGTCCATTTTAAGTTTATCGATAAGTTTCAACAGTTAAAAAAGAAAATAAAATATGTAAAACACTTTAAGTATATGTACCTTTCATAGTAATGCTGGAAAATAGCTTTCCAGGAATCTTTTCGTTGCCAAGATTGCTCTTGTCGTTAGTAATAGTTTTATTTTACTTGGATAGTATTCTAAATTTACTTATAAACAAAAAAAAATAAATGCAAACCCAAATAAAGAGGAAATAGACACACATACCCAAAATAATAGCCCTTTTTAGTTCATTCGACTCATTTACGTTGAACAGGAAGAAGGAAAAGATCTAAATACGAAAACCATTTTGCACATAGCTATATACTTCTCATCACAGTTTAAGAAAGAAAGACTGTTTAAGACTCTCCTTAAGTTTAAATTATGGAAGTTAATCATAACCCCAAAAAATAAAAATTTTCATGGGTATCTTGGGAATTCTAAATATCAGTATGCAGAATTTATTTATACCTTCTCATTTTCTAATCCAGCTTTTCTTCTTCTAGTTTTGGCAATGGAACAAACCATTCTAATTGAAAATACTATTTGGTTTCTTATATAATTAGTCTTTGAACTTAAATAATGATCAGGAGAACGTCACAGAGTATTAACGAGTTCAGGAATTCAATCAAGGAAGTTGGATCTGAGGTGTTACTGTCGCATTCTACGCATTAGGAGTTCTATATGAATGAATGACTTAGTACTGCCGTTGACAACTTTTGATTTGTAAATTATGTTTAAAGGTTGTATTACAAATATATAATATAAGTTAGTACATACTACTATAGATAATATATTAGAAAGTTAATGTGACGCAATAATAACGAGTATTTTTATTGTATATGAAAAAACTATTATAATTAATAAATTGTAACTTAGTGTACTCTCAGAAATTAAAGAATCAATGCATAAAATTCCTGCTTTCTTAATTTATTCAAGAATAGCGGTCTAATCTACATGGTAAATTTAATCAGTTACGACACTGCTTGTTGAACACAGAAAGAATAAATATGCGACGAATGTTTATGGGCTGTAATGCCAAGGTATACAAACTTCTATACCTGTTCTTCTTATCACTGTATCATCTAATACATTTATAAAGCACATTTGGAATATTTCATATTTTATTTCTATACTCTTAACTGTTCAACATGTCATAAAGTTAATATGTGAATAATTGTCACGGAAACGTTTTTATGGGCTTAAATGCTAAGGTATATGAACTTCTATACCTGTTATTTTCTATCAGCGTATGAACACAAGTTTCCATATAAATCATATAATATATTTATAACAAACATTTGGCATATTTCATATTTTATTTTTATATTCTTAACTGTTCAACATGTTATAAAATCAATATGTGAATAATTGTCATCGAAAAGTTGAAATGGATTTTTAGGTATAATCTGTTTCAGTCTGTAGCACCGTGTGTAAACAAATCTTTACATAATTAAGTATCTTCATTATTATATCCGGAAATCTTAAGATAATTACACCCATAATTGTCTTTATGGAAATTGACGTGAGCATTCTAAAAGGTCATGTTTATGGGAAGTGAAGCTCCAGAACCAAAACTGTTTTCTATGAGCCTTTTGGTTTAAACGGAAGAGAATTCATGAGTGGTATTTCAGGCAAGGGCATGTAACCCTGAACCTAAACTATTTATTGCACAATAGTCATACAAGCTGTCTATGAATTCTAATCACAGTTGGCATGCACATGCTATGCCATTACTACAGAATAGTTAATCACACCTGTTGTGCCAAAAAAGCTCTTCGACACAACTACACTGCACAGCTTATAGGTACACAAATTAATTTTAGAATGAAGATTATATAAATATTGTGGCATACTGTTTTAAAATTAAATAAATTTCTACGTTTATAATTTTGAAAATATATAAACAAAGAAAATTTTTATATTATTGCAAAAAAATCTACAGGGGCAAGTTAGAATTGTACAGACAGGTTTAAAACATTTTATGCAATTCCTGCAGTAAGGATTGTGGAGTTCAGGTCGGGAACGTTGTTTAAATAAAGGCTGTTTACTTAGACCGAACCGGCTTCCGTGACATTGAATTAGGTTGAACTTCTTGTCTCGATTTTTTATTATACTTTTGATTCGTGAACAATTGTCATAAGTGAGGGAACCTTGCCTGAAATGTTAGGTGCTAGATACATCAGGAGGCTCGGAAATTACGTAATCTGAAAGGAAATTAAAAGGAGGTAGAAATCTTTTGTTCTTTATTTAAATTAAAGTGTTTGGGGTTCTCTTACTCATCCAATTTGTTGTTTTTACTGGCTTTTTCGTCATCACTCAAAATATATCATACATAAAAATTGGTTTGAGACCCTGTAATGTATGCGGGTCGACACTGTACTCTCTATGGGTCGGGAAGAATAATTAAACTACACATTTAGAGTAACATTGCTCTAGGACCGCTCGTAAGGAACGGACGGGACGCGGAGGTTACATGACGGTGTCTGGTGGTGGACTCCGGGTGGACTGCTGGCTGGCCAGCTTGGACCGTTGGTTGTAGGGTAGTGGCGTGATGTGACGTCACAGGAGAGCAGCCTATGAGCATTCTTTATTCTTTTAGACCACATCGTATGTTACATCGCCTGACAATACATACTGCCAACATCACTGGTGCAGACATTAAATATCACTATGGATACCTACCAACTTAGTACTTCTCACACTAAATACACTACAATCCTCCCCTTAAATACATAAGTCCCCTACAATTTTAGAAATTTATCAATTACAATTTGTTTTACAATTCTCCAATTTTAAATCAATTACAATGAATAAGAAAATTGACATTATACTCTTTTATTTTTGTAAGTATAGATTATAGAGAACAAAATACAAACTCAATATAATCATTTAACACAAATCACAAACACTTCAATCAAAAACCAATAAATCAGAATATAGCAATTAATAACACATTGAATGAACACAATTAACAAATCGATAATAATAATGCTTAAACAATATTAATTATATACAAGTCACAATTGGGTTGTATTTACAAGTCCATTTTGACTAAAGGTTTACGATCCCTTAGTGGGTATCGTCTAACAGGTGTCATTTGTTTGGGTGAAACGCTGGAACTGTTATTGTTTACATTTGTACGTGGGCTGGGGCTTTGCCCCTGAGCGTTTCTGTTATTGTTATGGTTTTGCGGAGAGGGGGGCAAGGTCGTTGCTAAAAGTACTGGCGACCTTGCGCTCGCTCTGTCCCGCGACTGTATATCGATCGTTTCCTGCGTGTGCTCTGTTGCCACGCTTGCGTCTGGGAGTCTAGGCATTGTTGTCAACTCAGACATTTCCGGACTACACTGTAAACCTACCAACTGGTCGATATGTCGTTTCCACCTCATGCCCGTATTCAGTTCAACTAAATACGTGACTGGTCCTAATCGTGAAACTACCACACCTGGTATCCACTTACTTATTTCTACCTCTGTAATCTCTGGCTATGAATTGGTTGTCCAATAGCTAACTGTCTAGTTTTACTACCCCTATAGTACAATCGTTTGTTTTTTCTTGATTATCTGACATTATTGCTTTAACATTTGGGCGAATTAAATCTAACCTAGACTTTAGCGATCTGCCCAACATTAATTGAGCTGGCGATAGATTGGTAGTAGAATGCACTGTATTTCTATAAGTGAACAGGAAGTTACTCAAAGCTAATTCTAAATCCTTGGAATTATGAAGAGCTGTTTTCAATTTATTTTTAATAGTTCTGACTGACCGTTCTGCCAAACCATTGGTTTCTGGGTGGTATGGTGGTGAAAAACGTGTGTTTTGATACCATTTTGACATCAAAAATTCTTTAAACTCTTGGACTGGTAAAAGGTGGTCCCGTTGTCGGACACTATGTGGTCTACAATACCATACCTACTAAATAATTCCCTTAAATTTCACAATCGTGTGAACAGCTGCCGTTGAAGCAACGGGCAACACCTCTGGCCACTTAGAGTACGCATCTTTTACCACCAAAAATAACTTGGACTGAAAAAGGTCCAAAAAAAATCAATATGAATTCGAGACCAAACTCGTTCCGGAACATTCCCAATGATGCAGGAAAGCCTTGGGCGGTTTTGCTCGTTCCTCCAAACAGGCTGCACAGCTGTTAGCTAGTTGTTCTATGTCCCGGTCGATATTAGGCCACCATACATATGCACGGGCTAATGCCTTCATGCGAACAATACCTATGTGTGAAGTATGCAATTCGTTCAGAATGTTTATTCTGAACCTTTTAGGTATTACCACCCTGTAACCCCCACATTAGGATTCCTTGCTCCAAGGTTAATTCCGACTGTCTAATTTCAAAATGGCTTTAGATCTGGTTCAGTTACAATAGGCCCAACCTAATTCTACATAGGATATTACCTTTTTAATTTCACTATCTACCATTGATTCTCTTTTTTATGTCTACATAGCTTAATGGTAATGTCATTTTTCAGCTAAACAACTGCAAATAGGTACCTATGACATTAATATTAAGGTCATCATCCGAGATTTCATCTTTAATCCTCACTATTTACAGGTAATCTAGATAAACCATCGGCATTGCCATGGGTTTTGGGACTTAACATACACAATCTCATATTGGAAACCACTTAAAAACAAAGCGTTATCGTTGTAAACCTACTGGCTGCGAAAGCAGGTAACCCTTTTCTTTGGTCCAAAAATAGCCACTAAAGGCTTATGATCAGTCTTTAAACAAAAACTGTGTACCATATAAATATTGACTAAATTTTCTTAACACCAAATACAATTCTTAATGCTTCCTTATCTATTTGTGAATAGTTTTTCTCAGCGCTATTTAACACTCTACTTGCGAATGATATAGGTCTTTCTGTACCGTCGTATTGAATCTGACTCAAACTGATGCAATGCCATATGGACTAGCATCACTAGGGCTACCACTAGTGGTAATGCAGGATCATAATGCGCTAAAAACTTCAGGCAGAGATTAACTTTTGCTTAATCTCTTGTAGTGCCTTCTTACATGCTAAATTAAATACAAAATCGGTATCCTTTCTTAACACAACTGATACATTGGGGTTAAAAATAGTGGATATCCTAGGAATGAAACGTGAATAGTAATTAACAAGACCAAGGAAGGCTTTAAGCTGTGTCACATTTTGAGGTTCAGGTGCCTTGACAATTGCTTCAACCTTACTAGGTGCGGTATTGCAACCCTTGTTTACTGATAACAAAACCTAAATATTCTAAACTGTCACAGAAAAATTTACATTTGTTCTTGCTCACTGTGAACCCATTGTCTTCAAGTCTTTGACACACTAGTCTAAGTCTATGCATGTGTTCCTCATTGTTTTTTACCTGTTACTAGAATGTCATCTAAAAATACACGTTACCCCCCGGGATACCTTGTAATGTTCGTTCTATTATTCTCTGGGAATATTCCCGGTGCTGAACTGATACCAAAACATAGGCGATTGTAAGCATACAATCCTTTGTGTGTGCTAATTGTACAATACGTTTTGACTATCTACATCTAGTTTAAGCAGCTGACTTGATAAGCTGAAGATAAATCTATTTTTAGAGAATTTTTTTCTCCGTTTTGTAGGCTGGCAAAATATTTCTTCAATTTTCGGTAACGGGTGTCGGTCTACCTCCAAGAAAGGGATTTACAGTTATTTTATAATCCCCTACAAATTCTTATTTTCCCATTAGCCTTAATAATTGGTACAATGGGAGTCCCCCATTCACTGGTATCTACTGGTGAAATAACGTTCTCTTGTTCTAGTCTAGTCAGCTCGGCTTCTACTTTTTCTTTAAGTGTAAAAGGTAACGTCCTAGGTTTTTAAAGTATTTTGGTACTACATTTTCTTTTAACTTTAATTTAACTGGTGCACCTTGAAACATCCCAACTTTATCCGTAAATACATTTGGAAAACTCATTGTACAGTAATTCTAACTTGTTTGTTGTTGTTGACAACAGAACGGATTGACAGATGTTTGTTTGTTTACCTCTACAGGTGTGTTGTGGCTTCCACTGACAGGCGTGCATGCGTCTGCCGCGCTGCCGCCTGCAGTTGGCACAACCCCCACCCATGCTCGTGGCGATCGGCTGACTGTACATTGTTTACATTACTAGGCACTCTAACTGTTTAAATCTAATGCTTGCATCCAATCACGCCCTAACAAGGGATTAGCCCCATTAGCTACGATGTATAAAGCTAATTGTTTCTCTTTACCTTTTATGTTGTACATTGACCATAACCTTACCTAAAGGCCTGATCTTTTCATGTGTATATGAACTTAATACTAAGCTAGTTGGATACATGTTTATATTTCCTAAACTTAGTCTTACAATCTTTTTCTGACATAACTGAAACACAAGCTCCACTATCGACTTCAAATACAATTTCCTTACTTTCCACTAATAACTGTACCGTTTATTGGCTCAATTTTATTAATCTTAGTTTCTATTTCTTTAACCGTAAATAGATTGGAAATGTCATACACATCGTCATTGTCTTTATGGTTTCCAGTGATTATCTGAACCGGACTCTGCTGATTCTTTACTTTCCTCTACATAGTGCTGCCTACCTTTATAAACATATTGCTTTTTATTGCTGTAAAACTGTTTCCCTTTAGCTGAAAGCTCCTTAGACCTATTTGTAAAAACATTTGGTTTTGTTCTCATTAGGTTTTGTTAACATTAATTTTTCGATCTACAAACTCTTTCAAGGTGTCCCTTCTTTTTACAATGATTACACGTGTACTCACGAAACCGACATTGCGATGCTGTGTGTGATCCTCGCTTGCCGCCAACAATAGCAGGTGATGTCTCCCAGCGCCTTTCCCCGCCGTCCGATGACCGTCTCGCTGCGATGCTCGCCGCCTGTGTCCTTTTCGGTATCGACCCGCTGCTCTGCATCCGGTGGAATACGTCCTCCTGCAGTTGTCATCTGGGCCGCCCCCTTCTCAGCAAATTCCAATTGCAGTAGCTAGTTGCACGGCTTTTTCATAAGTGAGGTTCTCCTCCCCGAGAAGTCTTTTTCTGTATCTGTTGGTCTCGCAGACCCGCGACTAATCCTGTCCCTTAAGTAGTTCTGGCAATTTATCACCAAATTCACAATACTTAGATAACTGTTTTAAATGCACAATATAATCGCTAAACCGTTTTCATGATCCAATTGATTCCGCCTACTAAATTTAAATCTTTCCGTGATAAAAGAAGGCTTGGGATGCAGATGATTCGCTATAGTGTCCACAATTTCCTTGTACGACTTGTCAGACGGTTTGTCTGGTGTAATTAAGTCTTTCAGTAACGTATAGGTCCTTCACACCCATAAACTGTCAACAAAGTGCTTAGTTTCTTTTGAATTATCGATATCATTACAATCAATAAAAAAACTCAAATCTCTCTATATAAGACTGCCACGATTCTTCCGCACTATCAAAAAAACCCATAGACCCGATAGTTGCCATTTTTGTTTTCTTGTAACACTCCGTAATAACTGTTTAAAATGTCCCCGGTAAAAATAATCGTCTAACGGCATTAATTGCAACGATTAAAATCAGCTTGTGCGCTGCTTACACCAAGAATAGTTTATATCGATCGGCGTACCTTACTACTCCCGACCGTTGGAATGTCCGGAATGTCCTTGCACATTCGCGGTTATTTGCACGTGTTCATTACGCTTGTTGCCCCTTCCGCACTAAATCACTGTAATTTCACTGTTGCAGTTGTTTTTCCTCGTCGCCACTGTAATGTATGCGGGTCGACACTGTACTCTCCTATGGGGTCGGGAAGAATAATTAAACTACACATTTAGAGTAACATTGCTCTAGGGACCGCTCGTAAGGAACGGGACGGGACGCGGAGGTTACATGACGGTGTCCTGGTGGTGGGACTCCGGGTGGACTGCTGGCTGGCCAGCTTGGACCGTTGGTTGTAGGGTAGTGGCGTGATGTGACGTCACAGGAGAGCAGCCTATGAGCATTCTTTATTCTTTTAGACACATCGTATGTTACATCGCCTGACAATACATACTGCCAACATCACTGGTGCAGACATTAAATATCACTATGGATACCTACCAACTTAGTACTTCTCACACTAAAATACACTACAGACCCGAGGGAAGTTAATCGATAATATTAAGAGGTAGTTTTATCACGATTTTAAGTGAATAATCAGATGAAATCTGTAGCGCACATTTTGTGTCTATTTTGAAAGAAAATAAAAGTTAATAATTTTTTTAAATAAACAGAATTTTTATAAAAATTGTTCACAAGAAATCTCTTTACTGTTACTAAATTTCAGGAGCAAATAAATTATGAACTGGTGCAGCACATAGAAATAGAGTTTAAAATAAGCATTGTTTCAAATAAATTCTCTGCACTGTCACTCAAATGTAGAAATTAAGTAAATTATCAACTGGTGTAGCACACGTAAAAAGTAAAACACCCCCCCCCCCCCCCACCCCCCCCCCCCCCCACCCCCCCCCCCCCCCACCCCCCCCCCCCCCCACCCCCCCCCCCCCCCACCCCCCCCCCCCCCCACCAATTAATGTAAACAAGGAGTATGTTTGAAGGTTATTTTTGACAATGGAAGGATTGTGAAGGAAACAGGATTTTTCCGGACATTTGCCATCGTTCAGTGAAACAAGAAAACAGTAACACTACGTTTCGAGATCTGCAATCTGATCTCTTCTTCAGGTAAAGAACTAACCTAATACATAATTACAAACTAGGTTAAAATAAACAAATCTTACTAAAGCGTTGTGGCACGCCTAAGTCAGGAATCACAACCTACATGTTGTTTGTCAACTTCACTAACTCTAAAGACATGCACTTAATACAAAACTATACCAAACACTAATCATTAAAACTAAACTACGGAATACAGGTCACAATACGTCTTCACTCGTCTACTAACCACCTACGACTGACCAGAGGGACTAGCCAATGGTAATCGTGACGGCTGGCTAAAACAAGATGGCGGAAATACAAGGGAAGGGGGACAGGAATGGGCCCTTTCGTTATTATTGGTTCATGCGAGATGAACTTCTTAAAACCATATTGTGACTCCGCATTGGTTTATTACAAATATCCGATCCGTTTGATACTTTTGGTTTTCTCTTTAGTTCATTTTTTAGAATTGGCAACCAAAGCGGCCTAATCTCGACTGATGGTTGACTGATTGGTTGGTCTGCCAATTTAATGTATGTTGCCTCAATTAATTTCCTTTTGAAGAAATGTGGTTCCCGATGTATTATGTGGGCTTCATCCCAATTCATATGATGGTCTTCGGACCAACAATGGTATGCAATTTTTGACTTTTCTGTGAAACCCTTTCTCGTGTTTTCTTTGTGTTCTTTTATCCTTACGTTTAGTGGTCTTTTTGTCTCGCCTATGTGTTCCCTATTGCAGCTACATTTTATACTGTAAACACAGTTTTTGGAATCCTGTGTGCCATTTTTTGGTTTTGTTTTTACGAGACTTTGTCTAAGAGTGTTGTGTGTTTTAAACGCGGTTCTAATGTTGTACTTTCTACCTACTCTTCTAATTTTCTCCGATAATCCCGGCACATAAGGGATTGACATAAACGGAAATTTATCTGGCTGACGTCAGCTAAGACCATCACACAGGGAGCAGTAAACATGGCTTTTCTTTCCTCTCTTTCTGACTTGTTTTTGCTTTCATAAAAATTGATGTATAAGCAATACCGAATGTTTTATCTGCATATGTCCAGCCATGAGATTTACTTAATCAAAATTTACTCGGAATATCTTAAGAACGAATGGAACTATAGGATTTAAATTTAGAATAGTACTTTATTTTTATATAAAATACAGAAGTTTCCAATTTTATATAGTCCTTCATAAAGTTAGGCTAAAACATTTATAAATTCCATCACTTAGGTAGATATTTAAAAATAGTTGAGTTATACGTGAGACATTTACTAGAAATTTACAATTAGGCAGTATTGAGTTTGTAGATGCATGTGTCTCAACGGAAAATAAATAAAATTATGTCTTTCATGACGTATTGAATTTTTTGTTGCAACTGATTACTTAATATAGGATTATAGACTTCATATGATTTGACCAAACATCTCATTCCCAAACATTGCTGAATAATATTGTAAAAACTGTTAACGATTATACAAGGGTAATCAAATTGAAAATTAGATGTTTGGAAATATGTGGTTTTCTTTCATTTTAAAATAAATTTTAATTCCACAATTGACACTCTTCTTGCATATAGGTCCACGTACATTTTTAATTTTGGTGTGGAATATTTTATTAATATTGCTATACTTCATATAAGTATAACATATTGGACCGATTCCTTGAACGAACACTATTTCCGTAACATTAACAGTAACATTGTTCACATACAAAAGCTGCTAGCTGATAGTGACCTCGAAGTTGTGATTCTGTTATCTATCGAAACGTGAGACCCAAACTTAACAGTGAAATGTGACCTACTTAGCACCATTTAATCGTGCACGATGGTAATGCGATCTTAATAGGGTTTATGCAATACTTATGTGAGGAAGTTGTGTCATTATATTGTGCAAGCAAGAATTATTTCAGAAGGGTTTTTCCCCTTGGGCCTTTTACCTTGATCTCTTGGTAAATTGTTAATAAACCAAAATCTGGGCGATGGAGATAAAGGTTCTTAAAACTACAATCCTAATACTTAAAATTCTGTAGTTTTCACCGCCTCTACTACATACGACATTATAATTTGTCTTTAAGAGAACAGTTTTTAATCCAAAGATAGAGCAGAGTATAAAAAACAAAATGAAAAAAATTTCAATTACAACCCTGTATAATACTGTTCTGCTCTGATATGTTTCAATAGAAGTACGGCAAGTGCCGTGGGTTAAAAATAAAATATTTATAATACGCGATTTCATACCATTCCACAGTTTAAATGCTTATAGAATATGTGTCCTAAAATATTATATAGTATACCTTTATATATCTTTTATTTGATACTGCCATAAAATATTATTAAAACATAGATGCTGATTAACTTGTGAAGCTGATATAGTATTAACAGTTTACCAGCAGCTTCATATCCAATTGTTTATTAAACAACTGGGGCATCAAACAATATTCTTTTAAAATTACATATCAGACACCTTTATGATAACCGTAATCCATTTTCGAATAATTTGACTCTTAAGTTTATAGATCAGTATTATTAGTCTCCTCTATTGGGGAGTTGGGGAATCGAACATTGTTATAGGTATTATTGTAATAAATCGAATTTCATCTCTAAAAATTTCATGATGTTTGAATTAAAGGTTCTATTGGCTCCAGGAACATTTGAATTATTTTAGGCTAGTGTGCAGAAATAATACTGTTGGTCGTAGACTTTTTAGAGACGGTATTTATATTTTAACATGATAATTTTAAAACGGAAAAATATGCATGTCTCAATTACATTCAATTTCAGTTTTGTTAGTAAAGAGAATCAAAGTGTAAGAAAAGTTGTGATTGACTGTTATTAACCAGATTTCATGCGTGTACGACTACTTTTGGTTCAAACGAGTTCATAATAATCTTTCGGTCTCCTCAATTTCAGTCCAATGAAGAAGCTACTTCAGTCAAAATACTTCCACCTCTTGTATCCTACATCAGTATTAGGGAAGGATTGAAAAGTATAACTGAAGATGTGCCTTATTCATCAATAGAACATTGGCGGTGAATCTCTTCAATAAACTTCAATCGCTCTCGAGAAACTTTGCAAGCAAACACATGTACACCTTCACTACAAGATCTTCTAAAAGCGTCCTAACTTGCTAATACTATTGTTGATTATTTTAATTCCCTAAAACAAAATTCATTTTCTCCCTGCGGGTCATCCAACCTATTTGTACCATTATATTCTTCAAAGATGGAATATCTATCAAACCTGACACAGTATAGGTTGCCTTGCTAGCAATCTCTTTTCTCTATTATTATGCTATTTTTGTTTAGTCTATGAATTATGTAAATTTTTATACACCTAATAGCTATTGTATGTCTCTTCAGTGCCAAGTGTACCCGTATCTTAGATAGATTTCCTCCATAAGATGTTTCACTTTTTATCTTTACGCTCGTTTGTTTCTCAGATTCTAGTCACGGAGAGAATGATAAGTAGAGTTGTAATACTATCCGTTCTCTATGATATTTCTTCTTCTAGTACAAAATACTACTCTAAATACGCCTCTGTAAAATATAAGTTTATTACAATGTGTATTATTTCGAGATACAAATATTTATATTTACATAAACAATACGCATTCCCAATCTTGTCTGGATCTGTACACTATATCTAATATGATTTAATATAAGACTCTAAATATGTAACTATTCAAAACTCTAAAGGTAACTCTTCACAAACTTTGGAATCTATATCATTAACAGGACAATACATGCTAGACATCACCTGTCCGCTTCCTCTAAATCTGATTTGAAACTGAGAGTCGTGTCATCTATATGATTTACGAGACACCTTAGTGTGACGTTGGCAGAACGACTACTTTTTGTTCATAAAGTACACAATGAATGTTCAAGAGCTGGTAAGTTAACACTTCGTCCTCTCACATGCCATGTTAGCGACCCTTTTGAAATCATACCCTTTGGAAGTAGAATCTGGATTTTGATATTTTTATTTTTAAGTTTATCACACTTTTTACGTGAAAAATGTTTTACTGAAAGGTCCCATAAATGGTAAATAGTTTATTAATTAAAAAGTGTATTCGTTTTGGAAATAGCTCCTGAAAAGAATACGGTAAATAGATATTTAGTAGTAAATATTTGGGTATAATTCATATAATAGATACACAAATATTTAGCACATTGGTTCGGAGTATAAGAGTTGAAGTCACTCGTAAATATTCACAGAACAGATAGTGGAAAATTTTATGTCAAATAATAAAGCAACACGTCTATGAGAACTAATACCTAAAAACTTTGAAAAAATTCTATGTACTCAAAATAGCAGTCTCTTTAAATTTGTTTTGTTCATTCCCTTCTTATATTTTTCAAAAGTTTAGCGTCTGTGTAATATGTGTATGATGCAATATAATTATACAATTTAGCCCTTTATATCTTTTGTATTCCGGGATTACTCTTCAACCGGCTGGCTAAAGTACTAATTGGATATCATCCTTTATTCCCATATTCAACATTTCTATACGGTTAAATATGTCGAACAGATATGAGTGAGAGGATTCCTATAGTAATGTGTAAATTAAATATATATGTTATGGAAATGTTATACATTAATAATTTGAGTAATTTTATGTTGACACATATCCATATATCCACTACACATCCAACCCTTATAATAATTATAACATTAATAAAAATTAAAAAATTACTGAAATACAAATTAATTAAAGAAAACTATTCCGTCCTACCTATCCAAGGCTAGATATTTAATAGTTCTACATTAACAGCACAATCAGTTACATTACAGTGCCCACAGAAGCAATACCGGATGAGTTGTTAGAGAATACATAGCTTCGTTGTTCGGTGTAGACTCTACACATGCGTCAGTTGTGATTATATAAGTCGAGCACATTAGGAAGAAAGAAAGGTTTAAAAGAGTGAACACAAAATACCGTTCTTTACACGCCCAAATATAATAGTTCACCTTGGACCTACAACAATATTTCCTTGGTACCTAAATTTAGTAGACAAAAGTCTGTTCTGCAAAAATATTCTTGCCACTTTTCCAATAATTATTGTGTTCAGAGAAGGCTTAAAAATACATTTACATTCTAGAATTCAACACCTTTACTCAAATGGTGATGAATACTTCCACTATATCTTATCTAAAATAAAAAAATAAATAAAAAAAATCTATTTTCTGTTGGAAAATAATATAAATACAACTAAAATACTTTGGAACCAGTGTATGAAACTAATGAAAAGGAATAATGCATATATGTACTTATATACATTTAAACAGTACCACTTAGTCTGGTAATTTAAAATTCTTGATTAATGTTGTTGAAAATGTATATGAAATAAAAACACTTCTTTGAAACAAATGGATCTCATTTACAAGCTTTCACTACAACAAAGTTTATTTCATTCTTTCTTGTCAGATTATAATTTAAAAACCTTTACATTTACATTGAATTCTCTATAGAACCTAAACAGTAACAGATATTCTTATTTATTCTTTAACTTTAAAGCCACGAAATGAACATTTTACTAGTACACACAAATACTAAGATTGCATAGCTAAATTTTACTATTTAAACAATCTCGTGCGTAGTTACACGTTTAATATAATATGTATTCCCATAAAAATTTAAAGTTAACTTTTGATGTATGGCTCAGAAAACATGATCACGAGACCTCGGAAACTAACGATCGTAATGTCTTGGAAGGTCTACTCACATTTTCAAAATAACTATAAGTTCTCACTGGGTTCATGTCTTTTAACCAACCTAGATTTAAATGCAATATATGGAAAATATCGGAGACTTCTGAAGTAGATATTTTAATGGTATTTAATACTGTACCGATCAAGTGCTGTATGGAAACTCATTCTATTAAACTAGCACTAAGAATCGGATTTATCTTCTAATTCAGAGCTAAGCCTTTCTAACTAAAAACTGTATACAAAAGCAACCACTACCAAAATACATTACTCATAGCATATATGGCTACAGAGTTATTGCGTGAGGCTTGCGGGTTTCGTAACAAAACGTGGATGAACGGATGAGAGGAAAGAATTTTTCAATGAGAAATTGTACAACTTAATACCATTGTTTTTATTTTGAGATGTCACTGGTCATTTTCTTCAATGTTTGTGTTTGAATAAAGCTTATTTAGTTGCGTTTTATAACTTCATTTTTCTTCTAAAGTATTATTGAAATGTTATACATTACTTTGAAACGTTACTTAACTCCAAAATTATTGGGCAAGCCCCATAATGGACAAACAATCATGCTCAGATAATTATGAAATGTATTTTAAAAATTTACAGGAAGATTACAAACCTACATCATATATACGGTCAGATGACGAGAATCTGAATTATGATTATGATAATACATACCTTTATATACGGGCTTAACTAATATTTTCAATATACAATACACCTTTATAATTTAAATTAAACCATTTTCTCTATGATTATGTATCTCATGTCTTAGAATTGTTTATATATGAATGTAGTTTAAAGTATGTCATTAAACTCTTCTCCTAAGAAACCTAAATTACCTCTCACTTAGAGGTCCTGTTTTTGAAGATGAACTTAGAATAAAAAGCTTAAATTCAAGCCATATAATAAAACATTTACATTTGACCTCTAATAAGAACATGTAATCCATAGTATGAGGTAGATTCCTGCCAAATGTGTTGAACAATTAGTGACGTGTTTCAACTAACAAAGTTTACTCTACAAGTTATACGTTGTTTAACTTTGTATGAATAGGACTTAATTTTTTCATTTTAACAAGAACTTTAAAACTTTATATAAGGCAACCACAGTTACAAGTTTTTAGATACAGAATAAGTATTTTGCTTAAGAAAATTTTAGATAGACTTGATGTAAAATTTTTTAACGGGGTTGAACAATATTCCTCACATAGGTATCGGTTTTATACAAATTCGGCTAACAGATATCTTATATATATATATAAGATCAGTACAGCCATGTGATAAAAAAAATACAAATCTGGAATTTATAAGTGTATTTAAAGAATTTGTAGCTGTATTTGAATAATGGTTTAAAACTTTAATTCAAGACGCAATAATGATTACTCTCTATACATTTTCTGATCCTATCGTATTACATCAGTATTTTTAACTCATACCGTGTTTCCGGCCACTCCAACCGCAGCTACATAGATCGATAATTCTAAGTGTTGATTGCGGAGAATGGTTGTTGGATTGGGTTAGGCTTGGTTATGTTAACAATTTTTAGGCCTAGACGTGAGGGAGTATGTCTTCTCCTGCCCGCTTTGACTGGAAGAGGCTGGAAAAGGGTAAACTTGACCGTCTTCGAAGGTAACATAATCGAGATCTTGAGCTAGTCCTTATAGAATCTTAACAGGATTACCTTACCCCCAACCTCACTTTTCCTAAATATCATGTCTCTCTGGAAGCAGCATTTCTCTTAGTACTAAGTGGAGTAGGGGATTTTCTTATCTTCTTCTCCTAATTCAAAAAGAGACCCGCATTGTTCATAAGGAACACTTTCTTGAAAACACTTAGGATGTTAAAAAGACCAATGTTGAAAAATATCAATGATTAAAAATACTTTCCTAACAAATCACCTCTATCTGCGAAGGACCAAGAAAACTCAGTAGGCCTACTTAATGTAGGTCAATGGACATTGCTTCTGAAATTTTAATTGGGTTTTCACGTACCCTATAATTCCTATAAAGGTAATACAAAAATTTAAACACTACACCATGTTTCATACATTAAATCAGATACCTTTCAAATCATGGCTTCGTACAAAAATACTGAAGTTATACCTAGCTTATGGATACCAACATTACAACGATCTAATACCCCATCACGTAAGTGACCTTGATTGTTATAATGCAGCTTTACTACACTCTACAATCTGTACCGTTATTTAGCTATTTAGTGTAAACACTTTACATAAACACCTTAAATGGATGTATACAATGTATGACTGCGGTGCCGAATTACACAAACACTACACTACACAAATAAAACATTTTCCAATTTTAAATGCCCCTATTCTCATGAATAACAACTAAATTCAAATCTCGCGGTAACAAACAGAGTCTGCACTCATCTAGAATAGTCGGTATTTCTGGAAACTTCCTTGGTAGCTGGATTGACACAAAAATAATGGACGGACTAAGAAAGTTGCATTTGCATATCATGTGTCGGTATTTTTTCGAAGATTTATGGTGTGGGTAGTACGGAAAAGTACATTTTATATTAATGTTTAGAATATATGTAAGGTAGAGTAACCGGTTGCCTAAAACAAAGGGCAGGGGAAATTTGTATTGTTATTTAGTTGCATGATATATATTTTTTCGCAACCCTCTTACTTGCTACTGGTTAGTATTATTCTTCTCTGATGGTCTTGGAACCAAATTCTTGGCGGACTAATAACCTAATTGGCACATGCAGTATTTTTTTCTCTTAAACTTTGTAGCTGAATATGTTGCTGCCGAGAAACTCCTCTTTCGTCTCGTCCGTAAGTAAAATTTACAATTTCGTATTTAAATTAGCACATTAATGTGAGACTGCTATTTGAATGAATATAAAGTAAATTTGTAAATAATAACTTACATATGACAATGTTTTATTTGTCAGATTAATACAGAAAATACTTATGGTGATGTCATTCAGACGAGACCACGTTGTCTTGATTATAAGTTGTCTAGATAAATGGATGATACCGTGGCGAGTTTGTTGTAGGTGAGACAAAGTACCAAGTACTTTAAGTACAACATCGAGACAAGGTTATTGTTCAACTTCAAATAGTCTAATCTTCCTTGTTAATATACAGCTGCAATTTCGAGCCAATATTCTAACGCTGCGGCGTGTAAGTTGGTATCGACGTGAAGTGAAGTAAATTTTAAGTGTTTTTATTTAATTATTACGCTCGTAGACAAAATTGCAAACAACTATGGAACCATTAGGCCCACCCACAATATATCTTTTAACTTAATTACTACTCTGTTTTATCAGCAACGTGGTACGATATTATTTTATTTCAACATCTTTAGATGGTACTTGTGAATGTTATTTGCCACAGATAAACTATAATAACCATAAGTAATCTTAAAAAATCAAGTATTTATTACCAAGACTTAAGAGATCACCAATTCGGTGCAAACTGACCTCTCATTTCAATATATACTTCTGTAAAAAATCTCTAACAGACGTCTAGAGTATCTGAAACTGATTTGCAAATTCTAATTTTTGCCTCAAATTCTGTGTAAATGCCATCTTGAGATATATAAATATTCTATTTAAATGTTTAAAATTTGTTAGAGTAACCGAACAAACTTTGTGGTTGTTCACACTAATATTGTTCGTAACTTTTAATTTTTAATATTTAAAATTTTCAACTATCAGTTCTATGGCCAGAATGTGAATTCTTGTGGTTCTTGTGGTACTCAAAATCAGTTAGAACCACGGGGGAATCATTCATAAGGATGAGAAATTCGGGGTTCCAACAAAATATGTATATACAACTTTCTCGAACACTAGTTGTTCATATTTAAAGGATTATATATTAATTGCGATAATGTTGTATGTAAAGCTCTACTATTTGCTCAGGAAAAACATATGTTGGCTATTCTAGGGTACACTCTTTCTGATCGAGTATATCTTTCATTGATAATTATATTTGCAAAATAAAAGGTAACTCGACCACCAACTTTAATTCCGTGTGTGTTTGTATGCCTAACATAATATACCAAAGGAAAACCTGTTATTTTGTGTTTGCCTGAGGGTTTTTCAAGTTTAAAACCATGTTTCAGAGACTCAAACACATCAATTATAAGTAGTTTCTGAATATCTAGGACACGCCAAAGCTCACATGATATTCATGATTGCTGACAGCGTCAATACCAAGCTCAGGGCTCAATACTACCGCAGCAGCTCCATCATAACCACAGAGAGGAGTGATTATACTATATACCATGATATATTATACCAGGAACAACCCCTCCTGCCAGAACAACAATAGGCTTTAACAAATTTAATGTCACAGTTGTTGTACATTAACGCCACATCACAACAGAACTCATAAAGAGAACCTTCCTAAAGTCCTACCTTAATGAAACACTGTTTCAACATTTTTATTAGTTTGGGAACTGAGCCCTGCCAGTATACAGAAAAATCTTGGAGAACTTCACATGTCAAAAGACCGCCGTTGTAACCCAGACCACCACGATAAAGTTTTACATCCTAAAATTTCAAGTGTGAGTTCAATATCATCAGTTATCAGCGAAAATATTCCACATTGCGGAGGGAACCAAAGATTAGAGCCATTGGAAGATTGTCTTCATCAAATGAACATTTCTGCCAAAATCTTAACTCTGCTCGCCTTATTTGTTAAAAGGCAGTTCCTTTCAAGCAGACATGTTTTCTTGGTGTGTATGGGTTTTTCTAAATCTACAGGTTATCTATTCCAGTTGCGTGCCTTCTGCCTTATAATCCTATAACTGGGTTGCCAAATTCACAAAAAGCCACAGATTACAGACTTGTCTCCGAAGATCTTTTAGATATTTAGACATCGGATTTTAGCAGTAGATAAATCCACTTGTAAGGAGTTCTTTCAAAGCACTGCTATTTTTGGTCAAGTTATTTAGTTTTGCCACAGTTAAAATGATGTCTGGTAAAGGAGACTTTACAGTGTCCTCGCCAAACGTGGCAATATTTGTTCGGACATCAATATATAAAATAAGGCAGGAGGCATTTTTCGTTAAAAAAAGTTATTTATCATTACATTAATACATTATTATTATATTTTAATATAGTAAGAGTAAAATCGAATAAACAATAATTTAGAACAACTTATCAAAATAAGATAACAATATCAACAAACCTTATAAAACTAATACATTTTAACACAGTACCGAGCGAAATATTTAATCGAAATAAGGAGCAAAGAAAAAGATTATAATATATTACACCCCATCCTAATCCTAATAATATTACAGATACGATAGTGCCTTTCTTTTCCTTTCACACGTAAACTATTCAAATATTTAACACGTAATAAACTTTTACATGGACATAATTAGAGTACCTGGGGTGATGCCTATTATTTCGAAAATCCCTCCGGACTACGCCGTACTGGTAATTAAAGTAGAAAACGTTCTATATTAGTCACTAAATTGTCATATATTACTCCTAAAGCCCTGTTAAGCTACTGTTCTGAGTAAACTTTTTGTATAACATCACAACAATACATTTATTACTGTTACCACTATTTTAAATTTGTTAACATTTATGGTACGTAAATGTTCTAAGAAGTAACCATAGTTACCAAAGTTACTAATTAAAGTTTACTATAAATTTAAAGGCTTATAAAACCCACCTTAGTGATATTTAGACAGAAGTGATATATATTTTGGATCAGAAAACAAGAAAGTCTAATTTTTATTGTACAGTTGAAGATTGTTATTAATGTAGCTTAATTGTCTTTTGACAGAAGTATGTTTCTCAGAGTTATAAATGTATATGGAACAAAATATTTTCAGACCAGAGTAAATTACAAATGTCCTTAAATATACACTTTGTAACATATTTTCATTATCATGGTAAGAAGGCATACTCAAAATTGGCTTCAGAAATTTAATTCATTCGATCCAGAAGTGCACATACAGGTGCAAAACCTACGAAAGTGCGTGCAAAGCTGTAGGTAATAGTTATATTACAAATTATTACAATATTCTGGTGAAAATTATAAACACAGTTAAGGCAGTTCCTGCAATCCAGTGACGTTAAATGCAGATTATTAAAGTAATTCTATAGCGAACACAAAATTGAAGGCGCATTAACAATCCAACCACAACGAAGTCATGACAAACTGCTCCTGACAACTGTGGTAGAAGTAGTTCTACTTTTCGGAACTTATATTCTTAACCTGTTATTAATTCTGTTGAACAGTCCTGGAAAAAACAGTCCAACTCTGTTAGTAGCAGGGTTCGAACACCACATATCCCCAACTGGTCAGTAGTGTCTCATTATGCACACAGTCAAAAGATTTAGGAAGATCGAGAAATTCTTTAGTACCCGTTCTCTTAAAGAAGAAAGTTATATGCTCTCCTTTTTCGACCCATATGTTTTCTCCATCCATGTTCTCGGTATTCCCTCTCCAATCAAACGTTCTCTTTTGTAGATGGAAATCCAGTTCATTTATTAAAATATCTACTCATTCTGTAATTTCATCTATTATAGCTTTGATTTTCTGAAACCTGAATGGGTTTATTTTTAGATATATATACTGTTCCGACTAAGATACAATATTTCATAAACTTTTCTAAAAATATAAAATATTGGGCAATGATTACTCTACTCCTGATATAATATTTTAATCACTGAAAAACCGTACACTATTTTAATAAGATGAAGAACGACTGCATTTTGAAATAAAAATTCAAATGTGGTCACTAGTTACGTAAATATAAGCATGTATCTCTGTTGGAACAATAACACTGAAAATCGGTAGGGTTTTAGCAACATCTACTGACAAAATAATTATTTAAATGGTTTGAAACTTTCAAGGGATAAAAAAAGTACTTCCTCTTTTCAGATACAGGTACATAACGTTACAGAAAAGTTTTTACCCTTTATTACGTTCGAAACACTTTTAGATAAATATCATACTTTTCCAATGTTTATTATGAAATACGAGGCTAGGCTACACTTAGAACCTCTTGGTAAAAATGCTCATATCTTAAGAGATGAGCATTTTTATTATATAATTTTATTATATAGCAGAGTTATAATTTTATTGTAACTGTGATAAGTCACAGTTACTATAAAATTATTTAAGTTATTTCTTTTTTTCAGTGTTTATAAAATAGAACTTTTACATTCTCGTAATAAAAACTAAAACATTAAACTTTTTTATTCTATTGATAGCGCGAAACTAAAATTCCCGTAAGTTATCCAGGTATTAATTATTGATTTTTTTGATCAACGGGTTTAATCTAATACGTTTAAAAATTAAGTAGTATTTAAATGCCTTGTATTTACTGTGAATAGTATCAAAGCCAACAAAAACTTACTTTGGGCCAATTTATTTTGGAAGTGGAGACTTGTAGAAGTTAAATTTTTTTCGGCCGCTTAACTCTTGATTGTCACTTCAGTTGTGTGATATTCCGGTTTGAACCTATGGATAGATATTAATGATTACCAAATCATTGCAGTTTAAATAATATTCGATATAACTAGTTAAACCAAATTGCGCTATAGGTATTTAAAATTACAATATGAAAAGTATTAATATTATTATAAATTATAAACTATCTAGGCTATGTGTATTTATGCAATATAACAAACGAATCAGTGTAACATTGATTTACTTTTTTACTATTTTGAAGGATAAACGTGCCTGACACAAATAAAACATGTATATAACCATTGTACTTGCAGTCATTATAGATGGGCTTGTTTATTGTCAGTAACCGGTTATTTAGAGGCAACCCATTAACGGGATACTGTTATTTCAGTAACAGTTGGATTGAACGATTTGGTGTTCTCATAACGACTTTCTGGTTTTAGGTTACTCGGTAACCAGTAACAGCCGAGGCAATTTCTACAAGCAATGAGGCTAGGAATGTAAATATTATACTATGGAATGCTACTATGCAATATAATTAAGTTATCCTAAATATGTTACTAGTAGTACAAACCTTTTCCGACATTAGATCACGTTAGGCGATATCGGACTTGATCTAAGGTCGGGAAAGTAGCGATCATAAATGCTCCCTAGCTATTAGTGCAGACTTCGGTGACACCTTTCGTGCCACCCGAAATTCTGACAAAATAAGAAAAGCATCCTTCGAGATAGTGCCGAAATTAAAAAGCTTGTAAAGGTTATCTTCAACTTTTGATATTTATTAATAGTTTATATACCCTAATAATATTATTATAGAGAAACTTAGTAGTACTCAATAATTAAGATTTATATTGAAAATTTTAGTTATATGAACCACTTTTTCATTTTATTAGTTTATCAGTCTAAATGATACATTGTAGTGAGTTACTTAAATTTTGTATATTAACATGTTAACACGGTAACAGGTTACTGGAGCGTAATACCTCAACGCGTTATTTTGTAATAGGTTATTGACAAACAACAATACTTCCCGTTGCTAGCGGCTAGTACCACACATACGATTCAACTTTTTTTATTAATTTAGAACAATAATGTCGAACTGGATTATATAGACTTTTAAGATTGTATTACAGTTATGCTATATTTTTATATGTAAAAGGAATGTATGCATTCAGATTATATAAAATAACACAACTGTTTTTATACTAAGTTTGATCAGTTAAATTATTAATTTATTAAACATGTATAACAGCATTTACATTGTTGTAATCCATAGTTGACTTGATCATTTCGGTGTTGGATGCTTATCATACTATAGCTATGAGTTTCTAATAGTTTTATTTTATAAGTTATTAATGTGTTGTTACTATTTACAGTTTATTGTGGTACAAATGATGATGTAAATGGATTTTATAAAAGTGGAGTGTGGAATGCTGTTGCCAAATACGATCCCGTTACGGAACCTCGTCAATTATCATATATGATAAGCGATTACACCAAGATCATTAATACCTTTTTTAGCCTGAACGGACCCTCCCCTAGATGTACGTGTTAATCAAAAGAATCCAGATCAACGGAAACAAGTCGTGTCTACAGGAAATGGCCACCACAAGAACCTGGAAGTGCGCACAAACAACGAAACATACTGCTCCAACTGTTTACATATTTTAAACTTCGCAGAGTAATATATGCAATTGCCACGTAATTTTTCCAACTAACACTACGCTATCAAAATGTTGTGTGGTATTTGGCCTAACTCCGATCAGCCGAGGTTTCTGCTGTGGTCTAGGGTTAAAGTAAGTATGTGGTAGCGACAGCAGGAGCGTAATCGCCGTATCGCTGCCTGCTGCGGTGTTCACGGGTTGACACAAGGTGGTGCCGTGTCAGCAGGAGCGGGATCGCCGTGTCACTTGCTGCTGCGGTGTTCAAGGGTTGACGCAAGCTGGTGCCTGTGTCAGCAGGAGCGGGATCGCCGTGTCACTTGTTGCTGCGGTGTTCACGGGTTGACGCAAGCTGGTGCCGTGTCAGCAGAAGCGGGATCACCGTGTCACTTGCTGCTGCGGTGTTCACGGGTTGGCGCAAGTATGTGGCCGTGTCAGCTGGAGCGGCCACATACAGGTGAACACCGCTACCTGATGCGGTGTTCACAGGTTGACGCAAGCTCGTGACGTGTTAGCAGGAGCGGGGTCGCTGACTCCACACCTTGCTAACTGCCATGGTTTTGCGCATGCCGCTTCTGAAGTTAGCTAGAGCAGGTGGCTTGCTATTATCTGTTGAGTTAACTAGCAAGGCATCCTCATTTAATGTAAAGGAATTGTGTGTTAGGCTCACTACGATTACCTAAAATACCTATAGGCTCCTAATTTATTTGAGTAATTTATTTTAAATTGACTATTTTCAACTTAGGCTATTCTTGACGATATGAGTTGATAAGCACGCCATAAATAAATTTTCGTCATATGCAGGTGACGATTACAGAATACATGTGAAGGGAGCGATTTATAAGCTTGTATGCATGGGAACTGGAGGCAATACGATCTCAGACGTTGTAGCCGCAGCCGATGAGACGTAAGCAACAAAAGGCTATCAAGTTTAACAACGATCTCAGCTTAATTATATGTGAGCTCAAATGTTTGTTATTTTCAATGAAATGTTTTTTTTTAGTTTTAAGTGCTTTTAAAGTGGCATTACATTCCCCCTCTTGGCAATTTTGCCCAAGTACTATCCACAAATTTTGCACAATAGCTTTCTGTAAATGTGCGGTTTTCATGCAGTAACGTAGATTTTTCGTATTTTTACTTTATTTCGCTATATTATAAATTCGATATTTTAAAATGTCTGGGATTGATGAGATTAATAGTAGGCGTATAACTGAGAAATTTCCTGCACAAGTAAAGGAGTGGATGGAAATAAAATAAAGAAGAACGATAGCCTGAGTTCGACTTACAGGCACTAGGTTGGTTCGTAATTTTAAACAGATTACCAATAAGTAATACGCCTGTAAGGATTCCGTGATTACACCGTCAGTCCTACGAGCGTTGCCCCGGTAGATTTCTCGCATGATTTTGAGCATGATGAAATATTTGAGTAGCCAAATGAAATTATGTAGATGAAACTATCGAGCTAAGAATTATGTTGAGGCTCTGTTTATCCAATTTATCTTTCTCACATGAAGATGGGGTAAAATAAAAGTAGGTGTGCGTTATTAATATCTAGGAATATGCCATTTTATAACTATTTGCTATTACTATTTATTTGTTTCAGTCAGCTTGTTTGCTTATAGATAAACATGCCCCTTCGTTACATTTAAATACTGAAAAAGATGTTGGTTGGATTAATTTTATTAATATTATAAGATAGATATTACTATGGGATACTTCTTACATAAATGAGAACATAAGTCAAATATGCTGAACAAATTCATTTCATCTCATACATAAATCTAGTATTTAAATTTTTTATAAAGACAAAAATTTAATATTATTTACTGCAGTAGATTGCATAATTCAAATACTCTCGTATAACTTTACAATTACCTAAGCTACACAAGGAGAACAGATGCGTTTACGTTTACTATTTGTAAAGTACATAGTATTTTCTTTTTTTTTCATTAAGTGTAATTGGCTCCTAATTTAACAAATTCTATCTAAATTTTTACACAATATTTATACATGTTTTAGTTAATTTATTACCATTCATAATGAATTAAAGTAGGATATAAGTTGTAGTGAGATTAAAACCAATGTTCAATTCATGTTATTAAAACATTAAGATAAAAATAATTTATGAATAGGTAATGTATGCATTATTGTATATGTATTATATATGTTTTGTATGTAATTATTATATAGTTCTAGGATAATTTAAGGTAGCTATAATTTCACAATATAGCATGCACAACATTGGTATGAAAAAGGTTTTAAACGGATGTCGAATTATATGTTTGTGAGGTGCAATCTCCTTACAGTTTGTGCGTTATTTACGTAAACTCATATTGAACACATTTATCTCGTACTACTCTACAAGAAACAATAATGTAGTTACTGAAATGACCAAACTATACTGGAAGTTTATCATGTATCAGCTAGTAAATATTTTACTTACAGGTTTATACGATGAATTTATACGTCATTTTGTAAGGATATAACCTCATATTCTTAACAATAGTACACGTTTCTGACTCTATAATTCCAAGCCTCTTAGAATTAACAATTTTTGAGATTTAATTCTTTAATTTATGCCAGTTATTATTGCTTTTAAACGATCAATCAGTTGCTAGTAAATATTCTTGTTATGTAACATCCCTGACAGTAAAAGTATTCAAACAAGGGCTGTTTCATCAGTAAACACAGGAAGTGTGCACGATCAAGTTTTACCATTGAATAGCTATTTTAAGATAGCCATCCAAATGGGACTGTTTTGACGATGTTTACTTTGCTAAGGAAACACTACACTTTAGTCTTATATATCTCTCGTGTTGTGAAATTGCTTAAAATATCCACTTTGTACACTTTTAAAATGCACGCATTAAAAACAGAATAGTTGTTCGTGAATCGCCTAAATAGGCTTATAAATATACCATAATTTGTCACCACTATTGATTTTGAGTTCAGTGTAACATAATATCAAGATGTAAAAGTTGACAGTATATTACAAGTATTAAGAGGAAAGTCTAATCAAAGTCAAATACCCCCGTAAAAATTGCAATTCCAAGCTGCACGTGCCAGATTTTAGTCAGTAAACTCCATTTGACTATACGAATAAATAAGGCGTTAACCAACGTATTTTAGATTTTAGATTTGAAGGTCAACTATTTATTGTAACTGGAATTGAAAGTAGGATATAACCATCCCATAAAAGTAAGTGATGTTCGTGTCTATTATTATGACTTATACACCATGAGAAATATATGTACATCCAGTACGTTTTGACGAACATTGGTTTTGAAATGAACTTAAATTTAGCATAGATTAACTTAATTGTATGCCAATGTCTATTGTTATTTACACAGTGTTTTATTTTATCATTTATACACTGTTGCATTAATATATTACTGTTTGTTATTTACGTTTTGTTACACTAGTAGCATATTTTAAATTAAAGTATGTGATTATACAGTTAATAGCTTAATATTTAGTTAACTTCATTTATTTTTTAGGATTTTACTGTTAATGGCTTTGTAGAACAGTGATAACTGGAAATAACCTGACAATAAAGGCATTATTATTGATTACCATGATATCTACTGATATAGCAGCTCTGCATTAAAAACCGTTGCAAGCTTTTCCAGTCAGTGTTTTAGGGCAGAAACAAATGAACATTTACCTTTTAAGTACTGACTAAGACTCATCTTGGTGCTCCATCTGTAGTGCTCTACCACAAACATGTTCTGTAGAAACAAGGGTAACCTAAAAATACATAGGATAATACTACGATCATTCTTTACAACGATTGTATTGTAGCCTGTATTTACAAACAAATTATTTGCTTTCAAGACGTCAGGGCTTTGGCTCCTACTTTATCTACAATATTCAAAATCAAAACTAGACTTATAAGGTCAACGTATTTCATAATATTTTGTTAAAAGATGTACATTACCTCATAGAACCAAACTAACAAATTAATCCGTTTTTCAAATCTTGCATTCCATCCCACCTGGCACATCCCAATAATATTGTAAATTCAAAAGTGCCTTTATCTGTTTGTTTTCCTTTCATACGCAAACTACTCAGATGACTGTACTGAAATTTTACATGGATATTTGTATGGTTTCTGTGATGAATATAGGCCTATTCTTGTTTTTATAATCCCCCTGGCTCACCTTCAAATTTTCTTTAAAGTAGCAAGAAATGCCATCTAGGTCTAAGTTTTATAGTATTAATTGAATGAGCCTGTCAAATGTAATTAACTATTCTGTGTAAACATTGTTTATTATTTTAAATTTGTTTACATTTATAGTGAGTGGACTGAGCTGAACTGTGGAAGACGGGTGTTCCCTCAGAGCAGCATATAAAACAAATCATCTACTGACTACTGGAGAGAAGAAGCATTAAAGTATTTTAACATAGACGATAGTGCTGGGGGAGGATGGTAAGTTTGCTGAAGTGTAATTAATGGGGTTTTTTTTAATTAATTTTAGTTGATAACAAGTATATGAACAATAATGGAGATTTACGTAATCAGCGGAGTTTGAGGATGGACAGCAAGTCTGTCCATGAGTGAAGCGCCTAAGGAAGGCCGTGCAGCAATGCCCAGGAGCGTCTCAGGTTGCATTAAACCGAGTAGAATGTCTAAATAAAACCCAATTTTTGCAGGTTTGGATTTCAGCGATTAGGCAAATACTAATTTACCTTATAAAATGTCCTAAAACCAAAATTTTCTCTCTGTCTCATATGAATTACTACTGATAAGAAGTAAAGGTTATTTGGAATTTCCGGTTTGCGTTTCATATTGCTGGTTCTACTTATAAAATTTAAATTATACTTAAAATTTAGTTAATATTGTTAATGTTCATTTCAAACTATTCATTCATTACATATCGTTCTTTATATCGCAATGGGAAATTTCTATTTCAGATTTTAATTTTTTCCTATACGACCAATAACCATGCCAATCATTAGAAAAAAGTAAATTGTACTATACAGGGTGACCAAACAGTAACCCAAAAATCTTCTCAGATTGTTTCTTCTCATCAAAATAAAGAAAAAAAGATCACATAAACATATGTTCGGAAACGCTTTGTTACTGAGCTACGGGTAGCGAAAGATTTCGCCTGGTTTACTAGGAAAGGACGGAAATATAGCGAAACTGATGTTTTTTACGACTGAAATATAGGTGTTACATTCATTTGATTTTATGATACATGAATTGAAGAACTGAATAAAATATACCGCAGTCCTGTTAGACCACCCATTTCTGAGATATCAGAAAAAATATGCAAAGTTCGGTCTCTAAAAACACGCTTTGTTTATATTTTAAGTACATTAACTTCATTAAATGGGTAATAAACACGCAAACTTTTCAGCCAAAAATTTTAGACGATTTAGTTCCGAATAAAATAATGTAAAATAGGCTAGTAATAAACTAACAAAAAGCTTAAAAATGTATGATTCATTAAATCAGCACATACGAAAAGTAGGACAGAAAGTGCAATGTATGATTATTAAATGAACGCTCTTAAAAATAAACTTGTAATAATTAATAAATGATAAATAAATAAGTAAAAACTTGTTTTATTCAAGTAAATAGTTACAAAACATTTACAGTATAAAATATTGAAGGTTGTGAAACAAGATTTTAAAATACAATGTTAATTGAAATTAAGAGTTAATCTGTATAATACTTAATATTCAGCCCATAGTAATTAGCTCTAAAGATCAAAATGTTTGTCTAGCTATACAAATTTAAAAAGATTTGATTAGGAAAAAACAAGTTCACATGTATCTTCTTTAGGATTTATGACTTTTAAAGGAAAATTCAATTAGTAGTTCCCATTTATCAATTTGTTGATCTAAGATCACGTAATTAACTAAGTACATAATTGGATAAGTAACTCTTGGTGGTTTTAAGATCGTACCGTTGTAGAAGATTCACGATAATGGTGCTTTGAGAGAGCTATATAAACTTTAATAATTGGAAAGAATGCTGACACAAACGGTTCGTTTCAACCATCCCTGTTGTGTAATGTGTTCCGGTGAAATGTAAACATTATTGCAAGTTCCAGTGCCTTTTCTACCAACTATTTCCACTACTATATTTAATAGTTTATTTTTATGTTGTTTAAATGTACGTTAAAGATTTCGAAAGATAAAATAATAGCATAAGATATACATCATTGAGACAAAAATACCTATTTTATAACTGGCTACTATTATTTATTGGTATATCTATATTAAATGTAAAACTTATTTAAAAAATATATGTTTTGTATTTTGCAACAGAAGTTGCATTGTTCTATTTTCTATAAATATATAATGTATGCTTGTTATTTTTAACGAAGCCTTACGATCTTACCTGATTATGGCTAGTGTTTAGTGATTTGTAATGGGTAGATTAGTGGGTAGTTAATATGAGTTGTATTTATGTCCGGTATAAAATGTTTATATACTTGCATACTCTAAATTTCACCAGTGCAAATAATTCTTTGAACAAATCGTAATAATTAACTATCCAGAAAAATAATGGCTCAGGAAGATTATTTTATTGGTCTGGATATCCCCTAATATGAAAGTATCCTGGGCTGCAAGTTAAAATTGGCTGTCACTTTCTGTAACTATTATCCAGTTCAGATAGCGTACGGTCTCACAGGACCTGTGGTTTTCTGTTTTACAGCTTCCAATAATGACATGTTATATAAGAGTTCACCGAACTGTCAAGGAAAACTCTTGGGCATCGTTCCTCATGTAAATTGTATATAAGATGTGCAAACACTCCAAAAGACATCTCCCCAAACATGGTGTATTGTTTCTGGAAGCTATAACACACTAAAAGTAGTTCATTATGTGTGACTGATGTTTCTCAGTAAATTAAAAGTACAAGGTAAAACCTTTCTATGCCACTCTGCTATTTAGTGTGCTGACCATCTATTTTTATCGATTGTAGATCGAAGATTGAATGCACTAAATTTGCCATATTCCACAAAATGACGTGTTTAAAAATAGACTATTTGTCCAAGGACGAGTTAACACTTGAACTCGCACCCAGAGACATTAGCCTAGTTAAGGCGATCACATTGACCCGACTAACAAAACTTATAAGAACTTGTATAAAGAGCAATGTATGCTTTAATATAAATAGTTTAATGAAAGATGGGCAATTATCAAAAGAACTATCTTTGCTTAATATATGATAAAAGACTCCAATAAATTAAAATTTTTTATTTTTGTGAAACCTTTCGTGCTCAATAAACACATCGTCAGACCCACATTTAGAAAAAATAGCACCCTAGTGATCTGTGATCATCACTAATTTGATCATAACCATTTGAATCTAATTTCAAACTTTTCACCGAGTACCCCGACAGAAAACTACATAACAGTGTATGGTATCAACAATCATCGGGGAAGCAATACAAATCATCGTATGCATGGTATGCATTTATTTAAAAAAATTAGAACATTAAGTTGAAAATTATTAGAAAAAAATTTATGTTTAGTAATAATTAATAAATTACTTCATCAAAAATATTAAATTAAAAAGAAACTAAGAGTTAGACTCACAGATATTTGTTTTATTGCTAAATTAACGTGAACTGTGGTAGTAACCATACATTTTGCGTTCTAGTATATCTATTAAGCCGAAAATTTATTTTAAAGTAAAATCCTAATATACAGGGTGTTTCAAAAAGGACTTTACAACTTTGAAAATTCATATAAATTTTATTAAACTAGGTACAGAGCTGGTTTTGGTGTAATTTTAAAGGAAACAACTTCAAGTTTTTGTACCTTAAACTAAAGGTGTTCTATGTGGCTTCCGTTGGTTATTCTGCAGACATCTCATTGGTAGTCGATTTCTTCCCAGACTCGCACTAGCATTTCAGGTGTAACTTGCTCAGCAGCAGCGTAAATGTTTGCTCTAAGTTCAGGTAGAGTGGCCGGCAAAGGAGGTACGTACACCACATCTTTTATGAAACCTCAGAAGAAAACATCTAGCGGTGTCACGTCTGGGGAACGGGGGGCCATGCAATTGGCGCATCACGGCCAATCCATTGACCTGGGAAGCGGTCATTTGGAAAATCTCGGACGTCAGTCAGATAGTGTGGTGGTGCGCTATCTTGCACAAAGAAAACATTTCGTTCTCGGTTATCCTCATCGATCTGTGATATTAAAAATTGTTGCAGCATATCAAGGTACACTATTCCATTGATGGTTCTCTCTTGGAAAAGAAAGGGGCCGTACACTTTCCTCTTGCTCAACGCACAAAAAACGTTCACTTTAGGGTTATCACGAATATGTTGTAATGTTTCATGTGGATTTTCGTTGCCCCAAATCCTACAGTTATGTGTGTTTACCTTGCCACTTAAGTGGACTCGTCAGAAAAGATTATGCTGTCCAAGAAATGTTCATCATCATCCACTCGATTTAACATATCCACACAGAAGTTCCTACGGGATCAGTGTCTTTAATTGCTTGTAAAAGCGAATATCGGTATGGTTTCAAGTGAAAACGTTTTCTTAACATACGCCAAACTGTCGTATGTGGCACTTGCAGCTCACAAGATACACGCCGGGTCGATTTCGTAGGGCTATTTACAAAACATTGTCTCACTTGTTCAACGACTTCGTCAGATGTCCTTGGACGACCTGAGGAATTTTTATGTTTCACTGAGCACACTGTTTCTACAAAACAACTATGCCACTCATAAATTGTGGGCCTACTGGGAGGATCTTTAGCGTACTTGGTACGAAAATTACGCTGAACTGTTGTCGCAGACTTCGATTCTTCAAACCAAAACACACAACAAGCACACTCCGGTCCAGTGAAGGCAGCCATGTTTAACGTAACTATCACTAATGCTTTTGCGGCGCGAATAGGCACTAGCGGACTACGCGAGTCAAAACTTGAACTGTTTTCCTTTAACACCAAAACACCTCTGTACCTTGTTTAATAAATTTTATATGAATTTTCAAAGTTGTAGAGTCCTTTTTGAAACGCCCTGTATAATACAAAAAATAACAAAATTAATTCAGTGTTTACCTTTTTGTTTTGATGTTTAAAACCAGCAATGTACTTACAAGTCTTTAATATTTATATTTAAACAGGTTTTATTATATTAATAGTGCCTCCCCCTGACGCTAGTTTTAACTGGATTGATGATCTATTGCCGTGGTCAATGTTCGTGGTCAAGAAGTTCGAGGTAGCATAATTTCATGTTCAACGATCATCCTTACTTCGTGGAGCCAAGTTTTGTGATCGTCGTGGAGTGGTTATTCTTTTAATAAAATTTTTTTGGGACTTTTTAAGCGATTCATCGATGGAATAATGTTAGTATTTTTAAGTAGTGTATTATAAAACATTATTACTCTTGAAGGCTGATTGATTTATTATTGTTCCCCCTGAACACATTATAACTTATTACCAAAAAAACTCTAGTTAAAGAGTAGTCGAGTCATACATTAAGATTTTTAAAGTTACTGAAGTAACGTAAAGATCAATATGTTGAACGAGTGACACTTGTGTGGACGTAGCTCTATGTATCATTGGTTCTGAAAGCATTCGTTAATCCCTGGCCGGTTTGTAACGAACTTGTTGCATTTGCTCAATATCCATACAAATCCCTTGACAATTCCATCATGTTTGAATATTGTTTTTATTCGGAATTTAATTTAATGTTTGCATGCTTCTATCTACCATCATCAAATTTTTTCTAGTTTGTTTATGTTTTACGCTTATTTCAAATGTTTCATTACTTATGAATATAAGTATTATTTTTTACTAATACTTTAATTGCACAAACCTGTTGTTGAGATGAAATCTGTAACACTTGTGTAATTTACTCTCATTTTACTACAACTTATGTCTTTGTTACAATGTACTATGTAATGCAGTTAATAAAATGAGCGAAATAGATTTATCTGATTGGAGCCTGCCAGTAAAGACGTATTAGTCTCCATGCTTTTGAGCATACAGAGATTCACAGCCTATCAATGAAGTAATGAAGACTAAAACTGTATAGTAAAAAACTTACCAACTTTAAATTTACGGCCAGTTAAATATTTATTTCGTAAAAACTGTCAGAATTTTAAGTATTCACTAAACATGATGACTGAGAAAACTATTTAATTCAGAAATAATGTATACATATTATTAGGGAGCTGTACACTATTAGAAGAGAATAATTTTAATCTAATTAACATTTCCATAACTGATGAGTGAATGTGTAATTGTACATGCCTGTCATTGTATTTAATAAACGGAATTCTATCTAATGTTGTATGCTCTATAGAAAATTTAAACCTTTATTACAGTAAAAATGTTAGTACAAATCAAAATTAAAAATTTGTTTGGTATAATATGATATATTGTATTATTGAATATATTATTTAATTCAATTTATTTTACCATCAACTGCATTTTTAAGAGGATATTACCTTCATAGTCTTGTATTTTAGGATATTTATGAGAATAACATTATATATTGCACAGCATTTTTTATTTTCGTTTAAAGCCTGGATGTATAAAAATGTAAAGCCATTGATCTAACAAAATCGAGTGAATTATGTGAAAAAGACTAGTTGCATGGTCAAGAACTATGCATCAACTATAACAGTTATGTTAGACACAACTTATTCTATGATTCTTTATATGCGTTCTTCGGCATTGTTTAATTGCTGCCAAATATATCTTGACAAACTATACAGGATTATTATTTAGAACTATGTGTTACTTACAATAGTTTCCTCCCTAAGTTGTTAGGGCTACGCGGCCGTGGTCATAACTAACGGCAACTTCTCCCAGTTCACAATGCATTTAAACATTGTTTAAATTCATCTTCTTGAGATGTGTTGGTTTAACACATGTTTATTGATGATCACTCTTCACATCTAGACCAAGATATTCTAAATGACGTATTTAACTACTATTAACATAGTAAATGTTTACGTTTAATAATGTATGTTAGTTACTCAGTGCTTATATTTTACAAATGAGACAGTTCATCCTTTTTAGTACTACAAACTAATATTAGTAGTTGCTAATTTTTGATGTTCCAAATGAGCCAGTTAGCCGTTACTTAACATTTCGCGATTGTCTAAGTTCATCGTACAATCGTTCAGAAAGCAGCTCTTACAAGTAATAAAGGCAAAACAACAGTCCTCAACTCGACGAGCCATTTACAGTAACCGTTTTAATAGTTTAGTCTTTGTAGAATTATATTCTCACAGAAGATTTTATATAGAAAATTTTTCAGAAGCTATTTGCAAAGAATTATTTTACAATGATTACATTTTATGAACACAAATGTAATTATAATATCTCTGACTCTTATGGTCGACAAGCCTTACCAAATAACATATGACTGGATGAATCCATTTTCTTTTTTACTCTTCTGATGGATAAGGTGTTGATACAACGGAAAATTCTTATAATTACGATATGCAATGTAAAAGTTTTATAATGTGACAAGTTGTTATCAAGCAATGCTATAATACAGTCCCGCCATGTCGGCACTAGAGCCTTAAGTTCGTCATCCAGGAATTTTCCAAGAATATCTACCTCAGCTCTGTTACAACTGACGTATTTGGAATGTGCCAGTAAACATTTCCTGGTCAACTTATCAACGTAGATAGGTGTTCTAACAACACTCGTTTTCTGGGAATTGACGTCACGTATATTTCAACAAAACAAATACGGTTGTAAAGCTATATAGGCCTACTTTTGTTTGTGGACTTGGCTTTCAAATCTACATTATGATACCTAGAGAACCTTGCATCACCAGCTTAATATACTCTATAATATTATACAGGGTGTACATAAAGTCCTGCACAGGTATAATATTTTTTGAACGATAACAGATAAATCAACAAGATTTGGTACATCAACACTACACCTAAAAATCTACTTTTTGAAGGAACTATCAGTTTTCTGTATCATCATGGGGACTGATTTCCGCAAGGAGTCTGAAGGAAATCTTAAATAGGAGCATAGGTCATTATGCACATCATTTTAAAGGGCTTATCTAGCAGAGTTTAATGCTTCAAACCGCACTCAAAAAGATTGATCCAGTAAAAAATGGCGGCTGTTCAAAGGTTTTACTTGGTTACATTTTATTAGTAGCCATAACCCCAGTAAAGTAAAACTGCAACAAAAGAATACTTCAGCTAAATACTACTTTATGCGCGATTCCTCTTGTGATCGTCTGTTGTTTCCCCAACCAACCATAATAAGAAGTGTTATACGTTCACGTTCGTCAAGCGACATAGTGTAGTTGAAGAACTACAAGCAATACGATAAACTCTTTTGTACTAAAGCGCACTGATAGAAAGGTTGGACAGCACTACTAAAACAAGACAACTAGAATAACATACTATGAATAGAATGGCTAATAGGAAAGTCCAATCTGCGACCCAAAGATAAGAGCTTTCTAATTGTTACTGTTATCAGGTTTTCCCCGTTATCAATATATTAGGACCAAATTTGTAACCCTTGAGGATAACTAACGTCATAATTCACTTCTGTACAACTGACAAGCATAACGTAGTATTTAGCTGTAGTATTCGTTTGGTTGCAGTTTTACTTTACTGGGATTATGGCTACTAATAAAATGTAACCAAGTAAAACCTTTGAACAGCCGCCATGTTGTACTGGATCAATCTTTTTGAGTGCGGTTTGCGGCATTAAACTCTGCTAGATAAGCCCTTTAAAATGATGTGCATATTGACCTATGCTCCTATTTAAGATTTCCTTCTGACTCATTGCGGGAAGTCCCCATGATAATACAGAAAACTGATATTTCCTTCAAAAAGTAGTCTTTTATGTTTAGTGTTGACGTACCAAATCTTGTTGATGTATCTGTTATCGTTCAAAAAATATTATAACTGTGCAGGACTTTATGTACACCCTGTATATATATATATATATATATATATATATATATATATATATAATTTCATTAAACATCGAATAAAAAAAAATATAATTGAATCGTAAAAAGTAAGGGCTCTGTGGTGTAATGATAGCACATTCATCCGGCAAGTGAGAGATCCGGGTTCGAGTCCCGGCGGAGTAAGTACTTTTTGTGATTCAATGTTTGAAATTGAAATTAAATTAGGCCATTGCCACTTATACAAATTTTACACACACACACACACACACACACACACACACACACACACACACACACACACACACACACACACACACACACACACACACACACACACACACACACACACACACACACACACACACACACACACACACACACACACACACACACACACACACACACACACACACACACACACACACACACACACACACACACACACACACACATATATATATATATATATAAAAGAAATATACATATTTTTAAAGTAGCATTTTACTTAATCAATTACTGAAAAATTTTGGAAGTTGATCAATTTATACTTGTATTAACAATATCAACAATTATTATTATCTAGAATTCATACTACATGATAGGTCCCATTAGTTTAGCAGAGAGATAGAGTAAACTTACACCAGCGTGAAGCGAGATTAAGTTGGATGATACTATCAGAATCTGTGTCTGTTAGTGTTAAAGTTTGTACTCTAGAAGTTTCCGATTACTTAGACTGCAGTGACTTTATGTTATCCAGAATGCAACAGCTACATTTTAGCAGTAAACTTAAATGATTTGACAGTAAACTTAAATTGTTGAAAATGTCTTTATTACTCTACAAGAATGTATTTTAATATGCGTTCATTTTAATGTAACATCTTAAAATCTTCAGAATACGAAGAAAATATGCAATTAATCCATCTATTTATATACCTACTTGCATAATTAACCGGGCCTTAACGATTTCAGATTTGCGAAATTCAGGAAACTATACTGTTTCTGATGATGAAGTCTTTCTCATTAACAAAATTTAAACTGCTAAGTACATGAATATATTTACAATAATTAATTTGCTATACAGCTTTTTGGTATAAACTAAGCGACATAAGAATCTATGTCAATGTTAGCCTATTTATTCAATAGGTTAAGATTAGGTTATTGAAACTAATATTTAAGTACTCATCCGTTTTAAATGCGTCATCAAATTGAGAATACACCAGTCTTAAAACACGTTAAAGTTTAATACGGTAATACCGCTCTGCTTCAAGATTTCCACCTGTTTGAAGAAGGATCTTGTTCTGATGTGCTAGACTATAATGCTTACATCAGAAGTTCACCGAATATGCAAAAACATTTGTTTACACTAAAATTTTAGAAAGTATTAAATAATAATACACTGCTTGATCAGTTGAGTTATTGCAGATTGCAAAGAGGAAATTACTATAATTATTTACTTTAGATTTTACCAGTGAGGAAGAAACTATCGATTTCATTGGTATAAAATTTAAACGCCATTTTAAAATCCATTTTAAAAAACAAAGCTATCAAGTTTTACACATAATGTAATAAAAGCTGGTTAGATCCCTTGACGTCGTGTATGAAATTTGTATTGTAGTTAAAGGAAAAGCAAAATGGAGAGCACACTCTTCCCCTTACATCAGAAGTAGGACACAAGTGACGGAACTTGATGCTTTTTAATCAAACTAGTATTCTTAAGCTTTCGTAGGCACCGTATTGTCTTTATGGGGTAAAATATAAATCACTAATAGCATCAGAAACATCGTAGACCTATAATACCCGTTTGTTAATCTAAGTTGGATTATTTTATTGGTCGGTGAAACAAAATAAACTCAACTGTGCAGTCGTAAATAAATAAAACCTGGAATGAACTTAAACGGCCGGAACTGATATTTTTTTACTGCAGTAAATTTTTACTCATATGATATATTTCCTTTTTAGAATAAAAAGGAAAACTATAACTATGGTACCCAATATATATATTTCACCGAACTAGGCCCTAAAAATAAATGCATGTTTAAAATAAAGCAAATTCATTTATTAAAGCATAATTTTTTTTATCAAGTAAAACAATTATACCGGAAGTAAATTTAATTGGCCGGAACTGCCCCTTTTTGAGCCGCAGTAACTTTTCAGTCGTACATGAGGTGTACATTTTCTTCAACGGGACAAAAAGGTAAAGTAAAACCATGGAACTTGAAATATTTTACACAAAAAATTAATTATAAGTTGTGACCTTTAATCGAAGTTAATTTTCTTTGGTATATATTTTCTTGATCTGGGCACAAGGGAAACTCATTGGAAATAAACTCACTTCATATGGCACTAGAAATACCTTTGCCAGAAAGAGACTTAAAACAAACGAAGGTTGACACTTTTTGAGTAAATTAAGTTTTTGTGACTTACATGCATGCATTTTCCCATACAAAATAAAAATATAAAATAGAATGAGATAAAACTTATTTAAATTTGTTATCAAATCCATGGATACTAAAATACTATATTCCTAATATGTCGATTTCTGTTTTTTTAAACTATTATAAGACACATATCATCATAATGCAGTACATTACAAATGCTATAAATAAGAATGTTGCGCCCCTTGATTTTGATAACAAAATTGTGTGTAAGCCTCGAGTAGTATGTATATACATTCTTGAGCGGGCAAGGCCAGCAATACTATGGCCCCCGTTGGACAGTAAGTATGTTACAAAGGCGGCGCTAAACGCTTTTAATTGAAGAAAATTTTCAATTAAAAGTTTATGGTATAGCTGTATATGTATATATTTCTTTGACTGGGGTAACAGTTCACTATTAGCTATAGCTTCAACTATAAAAAAATTACAAGGGCAAAAAGAAACACTGATTGACTATAGTAGACTCCTCTAATTTAAAGTATTGTTATAGTATTATTTCCGAAATATCAAGGCAAACCTTGTCTACTTATTAACGTGTTTACGTTTGATTCAAGATGATCATGTGGCTTAATTGTATTATATCATAAACGTTTTTATTCAGATTAAAACGGAGTGTATACCCTAAATATATCTCCAATCTCGCCTAAAACAGTTATGTGATTAAAATTGTTGGAGATTTTCAATCAAATATTATGATATTTTGAGAGAAAAGTGTCTATTTTAGTGGTACTAATAAAAACTGGTTCACTGCCCTACTTCAGGGTTCATAAATATTTCTCCAAAAAGTTATAAGTTATTTCTCCAAATATTTCTCTAATTATTCTGAAATGGGTCAGGAGATAGCAATATTTTACTGTGGACATAACATATTTTCAGGAGTGTTTATTACGCCATTTAGAAAGTATTTGAACAGTTTTTAAACCTGTTACGTATCTGTGATTTAATAAGAATTCTCTTGCTAAGATGTGGTTAATTTACTGCACATTTGTTTTAGGGAGGATTATGTCAATTATTTAATTTATTTGCATGTAAAGTTTAGAAAACTGATTTATTTTTATATCATTGTAAACTGTTAATATGTGTATTATATTGCACAGTTTATTTTATGTTTGTATAGTATTATTGACTTTTCAATTTTACTTTTATATTGATTATTGTTCTATAATTATTATTGTATTGGTAGGAACCATAGTTATGTTTTAGTAATTAGAATATTTGTATATAAGAAATTAATGTTTTTAATTTCAAATGTGCTTTAGTTAAAAAGTAAATAAATATTTCAAGAATATTTGTCATTAGGAGAAACGATATGGATTGAAAATCATAACGCCCAATTCAAAAAGCATGAAATTTATGTATGTACATTAATATAATCATACTTATTAGACTGCATTAATACATCATTACGTAAAAAGCTAAAACTTCCTAAACCATCTTCCTCATGACACAAAGTTAAAGAAATTATGGAAGCAGATGGTAGCAAGATGGCCGTTTACGATAATAAGCAGAATGTTCTTTGCATTTCGCTAGTTCCCTAACGTTGCCAGGCGTTACTTAATGACCTTACAACTCATAGATATAAATAGAAAGTCATAAGCTACTTCCTATGTAGAAACCGTATATGAGATAAAACAAGAAACAATTTAACGGTATAAGGTTTTATGATTATTTTGTTTGAATTTAATCTACATGAAATATAATTAAAACAACTATCTTAAATACAATTAAGCAACAATTATCTACACAAAATTTATGTTCCCCTAAAATATTATTGTCTTTGCTTCGTCCTTTACTATACAGAAACTAAAAGAAGTTTAATTTGGCTAATCAAAGAAATATCCATTTGAAATTACATACAAGTTTTGTACCGGGTGTCTTAAAATTCCAACCCCTCCCCCTGAAACGTTCTCTTTAATAGAGATGGAAGATCTAATTTGGGAGTTTATATGACAAACTGAGGATGTTTATTATGTGTGCTGAACTGGACCGGTTAGTATATGAGACACGTTCAGTACAGTTACCGAGTCTCCTGTTAACCAAAAGAACTAGCATGGCAAAACCTGTCATTGCTATTCCCAAGACTTCCTACTGGCATTCAATCAGACAAAACTAAACTTAAAAAATGATATGAATAGTCATGTTTATTGAAGTTTGTTAATTTTTATAATTGCCATTTGTGGATAGGGGTGCTCAGCAATGTTCATACATATAAAAGCTCCTCAGTTGGTCATATAAACATGCACCAAAGTAAATCACGTCATCTATATTCATAGGGAAGTTAATGGGGGAAGTGGGACTTTTAATACACCGGTATAATTGTATTACAATTTGATATCATCTGGTACTATTTGGGCAAGAAAGTATCAGTGTAACATTTCTATCAGATTGTGCATGTCAAACAATTAGCGTATCACACCTGACTGTGTGGATACTCCGGTTTAATTGTATTACAATTTGCTCTCATCTGGTACTATTTGGGCATGAAAGTATCAGTGTAACATTTCTATCAGATTGTGCATGTCAGACAATTAGCGTATCACACCTGACTGTGTGGATACTCCGGTATAATTGTATTACAATTTGCTCTCATCTGGTACTATTTGGGCATGAAAGTATCAGTGTAACATTTCTATCAGATTGTGCATGTCAGACAATTAGCGTATCACACCTGACTGTGTGGATACTCCGGTATAATTGTATTACAATTTGCTCTCATCTGGTACTATTTGGGCATGAAAGTATCAGTGTAACATTTCTATCAGATTGTGCATGTCAGACAATTAGCGTATCACACCTGACTGTGTGGATACTCCGGTATAATTGTATTACAATTTGCTCTCATCTGGTACTATTTGGGCATGAAAGTATCAGTGTAACATTTCTATCAGATTGTGCATGTCAGACAATTAGCGTATCACACCTGACTGTGTGGATACTCCGGTATAATTGTATTACAATTTGCTCTCATCTGGTACTATTTGGGCATGAAAGTATCAGTGTAACATTTCTATCAGATTGTGCATGTCAAACAATTAGCGTATCACACCTGACTGTGTGGATACTCTGGTTTAATTGTATTACAATTTGCTCTCATCTGGTACTATTTGGGCATGAAAGTATCAGTGTAACATTTCTATCAGATTGTGCATGTCAGACAATTAGCGTATCTCACCTGATTGTGTGGACAACATTCCAAACTGTAGTGGATATACTCACGACTACATCAACATCCCGGAATAGTAAAACTTCCAAAGGGTAACTGTTTGGCTATATTCGTAACCAAAATGCATGTTTCTTTTTGAGTTTGATACGATTATGCACAGGGAATTTTAAACTAATGGAAATGTTTCGTTTTTATATTTTGTTTTCATTCTTATTTAAAAATGCAATATAACAATTAAAATAAATTTAATTATATATTTTAAGTATTTATATATATTATACATTTTGAATATAACATTTTCGTAAACAATCTGTATTAATCTTATACAATAAGAATATTTTTCATGGATCTTAACAAACTTTCTTTAAAATAATCTGTTTGCTCATTTTCACCTACTAGAAATCCAAAAGTTACCAAGTAAAAGGAATATATAATAAAATAGATTATTAATGTAGTAAAAGATAAAACGGTTTTTTTTCTTATCAAAAACCCTCAATCAACTCTCAATGACTAAGTTACATGTTCAGGTTGCCAGGCAGTAATCAGTAAAGCATCCTAATCAGGTGGTTTGAGTCATAGAGAAGGAATGTCTGCCAGCATCTGCAAGCGACAGATAAGCATTTAAATAGCTGAGTGAAGTGAATTGATTTCTAAACAAGGTATGCGGCTAGCACATACTCGCCGTCTTCTAAATACGAGTTTTCAATCTTTAGTTCCATTAAGTATTTATTCAGTAAAGTAGAATTTTAAATATTACGCATTTTTACAACATGTATTAATACACAATATAATAAAAGTTCGAGGTTTTAATATATAGTAAATAGTAATCATTAAATAATAATACAATATTGTTAACAGTGCCAAATGTCTTTCTGCTGTACAATGTTGAGATACAAACGCTTGTTCAACACTGCAGGTCAATCTACTATAATATACCTCAAACGTATTTAAAAAATGAATGTATAAACTGGAAAACTATATATTTTTATTCTTACGTTTTCTAACTTCTTTACAAAGCTGTCAAAAAGTTTTTTTTTATAATCTAAGATAACAAATTGTAATAGTATAATAATATATTTATAAAGATATGATGTGTATCAATATATTTTCTAGATTATTTATTTTTCATTGATTTAATTTACTGCGTAATGTATCGGATCTTTTAAAACTGTTCTTATACACCTCAATAACAGCTTCATGCTATCAATCTTAGTTGCATTGTCTAAATTATTCTTTTCTCGCTTTGCTAAATTGTGAAATAGATGTTGATATTTGAAATACAATAAACTAAGTTAATTTATTTTATAATATTTTTTAACATAATGAGCAAAATTTAATGTTTTTTGGATGAATTATAAGTTTTCTGTCGTTTAAGTGACATCCAAAGACTAAATCAATTACGAATTCACAGAAAACGTGATAAGTAATAAGTTTCACTATATAACCGATTTTACCATTTCAGCAATATTCCCTACGGCAAAAGGGCTCAGCTGGATCTGAAGATTGAGTATTGGATAAAATCTATTCTATTTACAGACAAAACGTTGCTTTATTTCAAGTTCTCGTTTAAAGAAAATATAAAAAGAAGGAAATATTGTGTGGACATCGAAACACAGATCACCATTATGAGTACTTGTGTTTCTACCACAAAAACTTATTATTGATGGAGGTTCTACCGTCTAGTAAAATTAAAGAGATTGTAACTAGTACCTTGAGACAGTTATGAGGCGTTCAGCTGGATTCTGAAACTTTCAATGAATTGATTTTAGAATCGGATTTCCTAGTAAGAGTCTTAAACAAATTAGATTAATTACCTGGCAGTGTTCACGCGTTTGAATTATTGATTATTATGTATCAGCATTTGATATATCATCAATGCAACTTCCTTATTAAGTTGTGCATAGATAAAATGGTGTTTGCAGAAGAACAATAAATATTTTCAAATATGTTATTATTTGTAAAGTTGATCAGAGTGAATAAACTTTTGTGTTTAGGAGCAATTTGGATTTTAAAATCTTACTAAAACTAAGTTATTCAGTTATACAATTTTCGAGTAAACAATAAAAAATATAAAAACCACTTAGTGACATGAATCTTTGGTATACTATATTGCGTTCTACAATATAATCTTGTCATCTAATTCATTTTACTCGATCTTATATGTGTGGCTGTCCTCCTTAAATATAGAGGTAAGCCTTTCTAGAAAATCCTAAACTTAAAACTTGTAAATATTTTATTGAAGTGGGTAAATGTAAATATAAAATTTAAATTAACTCGTATGTTAATTTATAAGTATTTTTAATTATTTCAAAAGTATTTGAATAAAGAAAAATTTAAGTTTTAACCGAAAGCTTAATGCAAAGTACGGGTATACAACTAATAACGCTATAAAGTTTTGTATTACACAGCTTTCAATCTGAAAACAATGATGTGTATTATGGGTTATAAGATCCGGCTTTCAGTCTTAGATTTACCTACATTCACAAATAAGCGCACGCGCACCCACACACTCACACGCACACACGCACACGCACATACGCGCACGCGCGTATACATATAATCATAATAATAATCTCTTTATTGCGTGTTTGACAATATATAACATTGTATTGCAATAGTCAAATGCATCATAAAATATATCCTAACTACACATTCACTCACAGTCATACTTACATCTCAGCATTCTCACGACACAATCACACAGACTTCGGATCCATGATTTTCAATCATCCCAACGGCTCGTCATGAATTCATCAACCGAGTAAAACGCTTTAAACACCAACAGGCGTCAGAGACGAGTTTTGAATTGATTGAGGTTGTTGGAGTTTTTGATATCCTCAGGGAGCTTGTTGATTAGTCTGACACCCACCTGCGATAATGTCAGTCTGCGTTGATGAGTTCGCAAGTTGTCCCTGTCTCTAGTTTCATATTGGTGAACGTCCCTGCCACTTATCAAGGCACATCTCGATCTGCAGTACACGATCACCTCAAAAACGTAAAGGCAGGGCAATGTCATCAATCCCAGCTCCCCGAAAGATGCCCTGCACGACTCTCTATAATTCAGTTTTTAAATGATTCTGACTGCTTTTTTTTGGAGCCTGAAAACCAGCTCCATTTTATTTTTGGCACATCCTCCCCAGAGACTTAATGCATACACAAGATGTGGATGGATTAGGCCGTAGTAGGCCGTTTTTAGAACTTCTAGGGTACAGAACTTTGCTAGGTGCCGTATGGCAAATATGCCTGTGGTAACTCTAGCACAGATGCTATCAACATGATAATTCCAGGTCAGTCCTCTGTCAAGGAACATTCCCAGAAACTTTGTGGAATCTGTATCCGCATAGACAGAAGGTCGCACCGCATGATCATGCTGACGAAGACAAAAATTGATGCCAATTGATTTTGACTGGTTTGTTGTCAAGTTCAATTCTGTGAAATATTGAATGCATGCGTTCAATCCCACAAAAGATTTGATTTCCAGGTCTTGTTTTAAATTGCTTTTGAAACAGAGAGTCGTGTCGTCAGCATATTGAACCAGTGCCCCAAGTTGGATCACTGAGTTCAATCTACAGACATAAATCAGGAAAAGGAGAGGTCCAAGGATAGATCCCTGAGGGACACCATGAGCCATTTTTATTTTGCTGGAAACGACGCTCGAGATCATCACACGCTGATCTCGATCTTTTAGATAAGACGTGGGCCATAAGTGTGGGAGACCCCGGACGCCACATTTTTCTAACTGTTGCAGCAGTGTCCCGTGATGCACACAGTCAAAGGCTTTGGAAAGATCGAGGAATATGCTTAGCACATGTTCACGACCTTCCAGTCCATCGACAACATTGTCCAGAAGGCTGTTCACCGCGTCAATTGTGGATTTGATTTTTCGGAATCCAAATTGTTCTGGATTCAGAATTTTGTTTTTTTCTAGAAAGCTTTCCAGTCTTTTATAGAATAATTATTAAAATATTTTGCTGAACACAGGAAGAGTTGAGATTGGACGATAATTGCTTGCGAGGCAAGGATCGTCTTTTTTGAAAATCGGAATGACTTTGGCAGTCTTCAAAGAAGATGGAAAATTTCCAGTTTAAAATGAGAAATTGATAAATTTTGTGAGCGGTCTCAAAATGTGCTTGTAGCAACGTTTGAGTTAGCCATACTGACATCCCATTGACGTCACTGGTGTTTTTTGAGTTCAGCCTCTGTATGACATTTGCTACCTACCCCTCCCACACAGGGGCCAAGGCCATGGAAGCAACCGGATCACTGACTTCTCTTCCGTGTGACTGACATTCTTTAAATGACGAGTTCATTTGTAGCCACGGTAGAAAAGTATTTATTGAATTGGTTAGCCACTTGAAATTGATCTTTGTAAATTTTGTTTTCAATTTTGACTGCAATCGGTTGGGAAAACTTTTTTGAATTTATATCTCGAGAAAGGTTGTTAATACTTTTCCAAGCAGTTTTTGAAACATTTTGCCCAAGACTCGCGCTCCAGCAATTTATTCAATCGGCAAATGTTTTGAAAATTGACAGGTCTTGCAATTTTATATTTTGGGTTTTGATTTTCAAGCTTGCATCCATGAACCAGGACCTCCTGCGCAAAGTGGTCAGAGATCGCAGTGTTTAAAACAGAGACCGTGGTGCCATGAATGTTGGTGATCACATTGTCGATGGTACGGTTTGTGCGGTTTCACGAAGACTCGCCGTCCGGTTGGTGTTAACCGGCGATCTACACATTCGAGACCTGCGTTCAAAGGGATTTACATTTTCTTTAGCATTTCCCTCTTAACTGGGAGGAAGCTCCTTCCTTGAGGAAGTGTTTGGTGTTTAGAAACTCCGGGATGATTCCTGCACCTTTATAACCTTTTTAAGCATGTATGATGCCTGGCTTAGCCTTCAAGATTAGGCGATTCTTCAACCCCTAGTGTACCCAAATGTGAAGGGGGTACAGCGGCAGACGCGACTTACTCTGCGCCAAACTGCCCCCAAAACACAGGCAGTCCAATGAGCAGCGGCCCCGGCAGAACCCCCTTTAAGCTTGCAGCATGCCGCTTTTTTTTCCGGTTACCAACCAGCACTGCTACAACCAAAGGAATCTTCACACAATAGGGTAACCAGGTCATTACTGGCTAAGCTGATCCGGGCCCCTGTACTATCTAGTAGCCCCGAAAGTGCATGAATACTAGGTTTGTAAGCTGTACCCTCTGTCCAACAAAAACGTCATATGTTACGAAGGCTGAAAGACAAGAGATACGCCCGCAAGTCGACCAGAATGATTTGGTGTGGAAAGCCGGGCTATTACAATTAGAACGCTTTGCCCTTTTAGTGACCTCTTATGACAAGCATGGACAATACGATCTATTCTAAGCCAGTGCCGCACGGGAAAGTGAAATATTAGTAGTGAAGAACTAGTTAGTATGAATAAATATAATTTCAAAATCTTATTGAGAAAAACGTTTGGATGATAAAGATTTTCTCAAATCAAGGTTCACTTATAACTGTAAAGCGAATTATTGAAGATACTTTATAATGATTGTTAATTTTGAAGATGTTACAAATTTCTGTATTATAATAAACTATTTTTCAAAAGATAAAGCAATTATACATACGGCAAGTATAATGTAAATTTTATATTTATTTCCCGCTAGTAAAAGCTTGTACTGATCATTATTTCTAAAGTAGAAATGTATGGATTTTTACGTTTCATCTCCAAAATATTTAAGCTTAACCTTGTTAAATAGGACATTCTTAAAGTTTTAAAATTCTTTATCATAACGCTTGCTACAATGTGGAAATTTTTTCTGCTTTGTGAACTTCTCATTCACGCTCTGATGTTCCCCGAGGGGTATAGATTACCCAACTTGTAGATTATATGGACGTGGATCCCATCATCATACTCTCATGACCATTCAATAACTAAACGAATCAAGTCCTTAAATAATAATATTTAAATTATTGATATTCAATTGTTGGTAGTGAATAATAATAATAATAATAATAACAACTGTAATATTTTGAAAGGTGAATTTCGGTTAAATAGCTTTCAATTTTAATCTTTTTTATTACATTTATACAACTAAAATATGTTCCTAAGATTTAGTTATTTCCATTTTATGAGGATCACAATTAAAGTATTTTTTAAAATATATAGTACATTTTTAGGAAGTGATAAAGACATTGGATCCGATAAAGTTGTTACAAATCTGCACATAACTTTATTATCTTTCTATATTAATGTTAGATGAAATGGTTATGTTAGATGAAATGGTCATAAACTCTCCTTGTATCTTGAAATTTCAATAACTACATTTTTAATGGTTTTCTAAAACAATACAAGAACTATATTTATGTTTGTTTTAGGAGTTCATTTACTTGTTTAATTGAGCGAGTGATGTGTTAAAGTGGTAGGATACATCTGTGTGGTATTTTATTTTTGTTTTTCTTCTACGGAACTCGGGACTTGTATAACACGTGCATGATTTTACGGTAAAAATATTTTGTATTCAAATTTTTCTTTGATGTGTAATCCCCATGGTTTTTTCTGAAGTACTTACATTATATTTTATGTCGTTACACTTTTCAGGGGCAAATATTTATAATCGGGTTTACCTTTCAAGTCAAATTTCTTTGTAAAGCAGTCTCTTTGTGTTACACCTATCTAAATGCTCGTCAATATCTACATGATTTCCTTTTGCGCATTTCGTGACTGTACATTTATACCAGAAATTTAGTTTGACTATCATAGTATAATTTATTATCTTCCCACCTTCTTTAGAGTAATCACTTCTTTGAAGACATGATCATTGTTTGAATAAAGAGGAAAAACATATTTTTTCCTTAATTCAAACACGGAACGAAATTTAATTACCTGGAAGGAAAAGATTTCTATAAAAAAATAACCAGCATGGTTAATTGAATAATACAATTTGAACGAAAAACAACACTATAAATGGTTAAATCCAAAGAAAAAACAATATATTTACCAGGACAGTGTTAATACAAATGTACCTTTCTTAGCACGATTTATAGTGGCAATGAATACAGATACAACTGTTGAAATTACTACTCGTTCCAGTTTGCACTAAAGTTATTCTGCTGCATCAGTATAACTGGATTACTATGATTCTGGCTTCTAAACTACAAGAGACTCAGGACTTTCAAAAAATTTAGTTTACGAATCGTTTATGATACCATAAAGTTCTAGCGTAAAACATTCATTTGGAGAACTGACTACATCAAACCTTACATTAGTACAAGTAATATAATAAAGATATATACTTACTCGTATTATGTACAGTTCACACCACACAGTTTTGCAATTGTGAATTGTGATTTTATAGCCAAAATCAGCTGTAGAACTTAATCATCATCCATCATCTCTCCTAGAGCTTGGACAGACTGATATCGCAGAACTCGAAAGACAGATTACCTACAAGTCTATTCCATTGACCAGTCCGAATAAAACATCACAGTTAATGAAAACCAACCCTAAATACCTCAATTAAAAAGATTTCTATAGCCTCAGATTTAAAATATACTGGTATATTATTATTCTTGATTTAAAATGAAAATTATAATTTTTAAATCCAATATATCTAATAATAATAATAATAATAATAATAATATAAGTATCACTGAATTTATTAGAAACTTTTAGGCACTTTAAAAATTCATGCAGATTTCATTTTAAATTAGACATGAAAAATTCTACTCTTCTGGCACAAAGTGTTAATAAATATTTTATAGATGAAAACTCATTGAAACATAGCACATATATTATATTGTAACATTAATATCTGCTTAGGTTTACGCCCCTGAATATAGAATATAGTATTTGCTACTTCTTTTGTAAGACTAATTCTAATTCTAATGCTCTTAAACTGCATTTATTCACTTCTGGGAAATGCACTTATGTCTCAATGACGCTAACCAGCAGTTTGCAGATAACGTTTCACGTGAGCACGGTCATGGCTGTGCCGCTGGTAGACGACTTCTTGAATGCGTTGCTCCGCTCTGTTTTCGTGCATATAAATATGCAAATATGTAAATGTGCATATACTTCATATGATATTTGTTATGTTGATTTCAACGTTTAATGTTATGTATAATAAACAGCAAGGCAGGAGCACATCATACAACGTGTTGTGTAACAGAATTCGCAAGGTTGCATGCAAAATTTCAATCTTATAGCTCATTTCATACCCTGCATTTTGATAAAGAGACACATCCAGAAGAGAAATGCTTAAAACCAGCTTGGAGACTATGAAAATACTCCTATGTTGGCGTAATACTTAATAAACTTCCATTACATCCAGTCAAATTCTATAAACTTTGACATTCTAACCTAAATAGAAATACAATCCCAATCAAACTTAAAGCATGAACTAATTACCTTTATTAAAATGTCTTGCCACTTCATAAGTTTTTAGTTTTGTTCATTTCGCTAAATATAATAGGATATTTTTATAAGAAATATTCCCATTTGGCTAGGGATAGTACTATTGCATAAGAGAGTTCTAAAATCCAATCTTGTCACCGACTTCTAACGTTGTTTTTCATTCTTAATTTATGTTTGTACAATATGAATAATGTAAATTCAATAATAAGTCACATGTTAAATGAACTCTTATACGGCTTTACAAAGTTTGTTTACAAATTTCTTTAATCTGAAATTATTTCGTCACTACAATGGTTATCCATAAGATAAATGTAAAAATATGGACCAACACCTAGCCAAATCATATGAATAAACATTCACCATTATCGAACTCAGTGTTCGTAACATATAAGTGGCTCTTCATGCCCAACTACACGTATATATGTCAATTTGTTTTAGAGATACCGTGCGGAAAGACAGAGAGACAAACAGCCAGATACTCGTAGAATCGAAGTGTTTCCATCCCTATTTGTGATAGACTTCATTAACGCTCAGTCAATCAGCGTTAGCGGTGAAATGCATATTGCGGTGAAAACTAATCAATGAATTGTATTGACAAAACAGAGACATTCTAACAGTAATTAGAATGATATTGTTTTATAAAGCGACTACCTGTTGCAGTTTGCTCATTTGTATTTGATGACCAGTAAACATACTGATATGTTTACACCTAGTACAAAAAATGTCATATTAAATTATTTAAATTGGCCAATTAATTTAATATGTGCCTTATTTAAGGACCTCACCACGTAACAAACTTCGTTAAGGTTGTATGTAAAATTTAAAATTTATATTGGTAATTTCATCCTATTTTTCCCTGTGGCAAGATTGACAGACATACAATCATAAAGAAATGAAATATTTACATCTTCCGAGCAAACAAAAGTGATAATTATAAATGCTACTCAGCTAAATACCATGGTTTCAAATCCCTCATTATAGAACTTATTCTTGGCTGTATATAAATGAAGTTTGTTTACAAATACACTTACTTATCGCATTGTTCGTTTCTATCATGGTTTCCCAATGTAAAAATTTCACATACAGCATCATCAATCTCAGTGTTCCTCATTTTAAAATGAAGCTTTATGCAAAATTGCAAATATGTAGACAAGTTCGCTTTAGGGAAATCATGCAGACAGGATGGACAGGCAGACAGAAACGAAATTCTTCCTGCTTCAGAAGTGATAGGCTTTGCTAAGGCTTAGTCCAAGGAATTTCTTTCTAGATTTTATTCCTACTGCTAGTACAAAAAGAATAAAATTATATTAGTTTTGAAAGGTTTTATATAAAAATAGATAAAACAATTAAAACAAACAATGAAAAACATGTGATATCATTTCTTAATAAACTATATAAAAGTGTATATCTGTTAGTAGTACCATTTCAGAAGAAACTTTTTATATATTATGAGCGCCATAAATTCGTAGTAACATTTGATATTGTATGGCTTAGTTTATTTATATAACACATTAATTACAAAAGTTTGTCTGGTCAGTAACGCTTTCAGGTTTGTTTTAATAATACTCCAGGCTTGAGGAAACCACGAACTCATTCCTTTGACGTTTGATCCTTTGTAACATATTACTGGACACAAATATGCAATTACTGGCATGAACCTCATGTTTTAGGTGTAATTATTCCGAAATTTACAAACAGCTCACTCATATTAACAAAAAAACCTATGTTTGAAGGTTATTTGTGACGATGGAAGGATTGTGAAGGAAACAGGAAATCAGTAACACTACGTTTAGAGATCTGCAATCTGATCACTTCTACAGGTAAAGAACTAACCTAATTAAATTAAATAGAAAAAATTAAATTAGGTTAGTTCTTTACCTGAAGAATAGATCAGATTGCCGATCTCGAAACGTAGTGTTACTGATTTCTTATTTCACTGAACGATGGCAAATGTCCGGAAAAATCATATTTCCTTCAAAAAAACCTAATTATTATAAGACCCTACTTTCAAAAATGTACAATGAAAATATAAATTCATTAGGTAAATATATATAATATAAGTTTGAAATAGTAAAGCACTCTATGGTATATAATGTTCACCCAATTATGTTACATGAAATTGAAAGTGTTTTTGTCTGACAGAACACTGAACCTAGCGTTATACCTCAATGGTGAAAGGTTACTGCCAACCTTCCAAAACTAATTTTTAACAAAGTTTTCAATTATACTTTCTTTTATTACCCTTAGCACAATATTATATAGTTTCCAGGAATATTATGGTTATATTAAAAGAAAACATACTTACAAAATAAATATAAGTTACTGTACTGATTAAATTAATCAGTTTACTAACCTCAAAGCCTTCTCCGGATTTACCCTTAGCAAAAAATTTCGAAGGCATTTAGGATATTGTGTATTGTTATTCTTATAACATGTTCCTGAAAATGTTATATGCTTCACAAAAGCGTATTCATGTAATTAATATAAGACTTTTTCAGCCAATGAACATAAGTCCACAAATATCACCTATTTTAATGTACGGCACATTACCATATTGGCTTCAAAAATTTTTTTGTATTGGAGGTTAGTATTTTTAATTGCTATATGGTAGGTAAAATATACAGAGGTAATTGCTCTTTCCTCCCCCACCCCGCCTCATTAACCCGTTATTTGAAAATATACAATAAAATTTAATTTTGTTTAATAATATTGTTTATCACAACTAAACAAAGAAATCTCGAAATACCAAAGCTTATTTTCTGATAATAAATCACATTCCTCCCTGCAACCTACGTGTTTGTTAAAAAGAGCTCACACCTCAGGTAAGTTGTAAAATCTTTTTCCCTCTAATTTTTTCTTCAAAAAGACAAGAATTTAGAATACAAACCTCATATAAAATACTATAAGACTTTTATCAATTACTTGACATACTTTAGCAAAATAATCTATATACTGCTATACAGTATGGTCTAAAATAATACCCTATTATAATATAACATACTATTGATATAGACTAATAGTTTTGTTTGACAATTAATATTGTAATAGAATAATTCTTATTAACCCTGGTATTATGTCTGATATTGTGCAGTTTGATTTTATTTTTAATATTCCACTGTCATGCATGTTCAAACTTGTGAAATGTTTTCAATTTGATAAAGTTTATTATAAAAACTATAAAACAATTATTGTGTACCTAATCTGATTATTTAGTGTAAATGTTGTACAAAGGAGTATTTCGACATAGCTTGCATGAGTTCGTAAGTGACTCTTATGATAGTAAGTTTCAAGATAATGGCCATTCGTATTCAAGAAAGAAATTTTAAGTCGACGAATTTCCCAACAATGACCCAATACACTAGTTTCTTTAAGTATATCAGGAAATTATAAATATCTTTTATTGTGTTGCTTTTTTCGCTATCTATCAAGATGGTGGCCATTTAAAGTTTGGAAAGAGATGGTTACATTTTAGTTACATTTTCCATAATAGTGTAGAATGATAGTGTTTCTTAATTATTTCTTACTTGTTTCTTAAATTATTGTAAAATCCTCAGGTTATTTACAATAACTTTTGTCCTTATGTGGCTTTATGGGTGAGATTTTTGTATTATGCATAACATAAATAAAAGTGGACTCTATTCTTAAAACTTTCAAGCTATATTTGTACCTACCTATTTTGTGATGGCTCTCAAGTTTTCAAGATGGTTCCTGTAAAACTTTAGAGATGTATATAATAGATCCATTATAAGTAAATATATACAAACATAATTTCTTATTAATATTAACGAGACAAGTACACAAATAGTTTTATATACCTGAAAAAGTTTGTTTACTAAGGTTCCAAGTTTATGGAGTTTGTGTAAATTTAAAATTATTAAAACCATGTTAACAAGCCAACAGTAAGAACTATTATTTCATCAGTGTTGTGCAAACTAAACATCCTACTAATGCATAGGCTACTCAGTTTGACTTTTAGAGATAACGACCACATGTGAAGTGTACCTATTTTCGGACTGAGCCTGAAGGAATATTAGTAATTATAATAAACTGTCAATTTTAAAAATTTCATATATTAACCAAACTATTTTACAATAAGCGTATTTTCACGAATTTTTTTGTATTGTTCAAATATGCAAATCATATTTTGTAGCATTATATTTGAAATATTATTAATGATTTTGTAAAAGGTTTATCCATATTGGGTATAAATCCTGTATAACTGTTACTGACCTCCTAAAACCTATAAGTAAATTTTAAAATAAAAATTGTACGTAGGAATATCGAGTTCTATAAAATAGTAAATCTTGAAATGAGAAAGAAAAACAAGTTTCATAAATACGATTGAATTTTATTAACTGTTGACACACATATAATGTTTATTATTCGTTTAACAGTAATAGTAGTTGTTAATCAAAATTGGTACAAATAATTTATGTTTAAATGTTGAAATACAATAATAACTTAATGAATAAAATGTATTAAACTTGCTATCGTAAAACTAACTGTGAAACAATTAGTTATTTTTATTAAAAATGTATAAAGGAATATAGCTCAAGAAATACGTATTAAAATACATATTATTTCCCATTTAAAATTTAAAATTTCATTATACTAAAAGTAATGATTCATTATCAATATGCGTAACTTGAATTAATTTTATCTTTGTTGCTAAAACTTAAAAATGCTGAGCAACAATAAAACATTCTTTAAAAGCAACGACATAAACATTTACGTATTTTTTACTATAGCAATTAAATGTGCAACAATAAGAAAACTCAATAATATAGGGATATATGGAAAAACTAATTTAAGGTAATAGACGTATTTCATGGAAAGTAAAATGCTATTAGTAATGAAATAAGATATTTAAACAATATTTGTAATCCCTACTTTCTTTATGGTTGTATTATTTAACATACCTATTCGAAAGAATATTCTTGTGCCAGATACATAACTTTTTAAGCATCATTACAATATATAACAACGAAAAAGCATTTATTGAGTAATAATGCATTATTTAAAAAGATAAATTATATACATATATTGATCATTTTCAATTTAATTAAACTGTAGAGGCAAATCTCTATAACAATAAAAAACTTTAAGAATGAGTAAAAGAAGTAAAAACAATAAATACATTTTTAATCATAAATTATATTTTAAGCTTGTAAAAAGCATGGAACTAATGAGATTAACCTAGATAGAAATTTAATTTATGTTATTGTATTGAAAGATGCAAATAATACTGTACAAAACTAATTGAATAGAAAAGCAACAAGTTATTGGTTAAACAAAATGATATGTAAATCACAAGTTCATTCCAACCTGTGTAACTTTCTGTGGATGCCTACCAAGAGTTCTTCAAAAATACGGTGGTTGATGTTCTTGCCCACTTGGCACAGCACAAACCAGTCCCCAAAATTTGAAGAGTACACAAGTTCCCTTGCTTCAATGCGGTTAGGGAAATACAACGCACGGATATACTTGGAGAGAAGGGCGGGAATGCGCATTAAGAGATTTATGGCTGTCACGATGGCTAGAATAATGTACCAGAACCAGAGTACGAGGATCATCTTCTCGATGGTGGCGTTGATCGGAAGCACACAGAGTCCGTCAGTCCTGGAGATTAAACCAGAGGGACCGTTTTCATGGATAGTGCAGTCTACTAGTTTAGGAAATATCAACGTCATGGGGTTCACACGGTTTTCTTCGATTGTTGACAAGAAAGAGAGAACGTCCCATCCATAAGTCATAAACACACCCCGAGAAAGTAGTTCAAAAAATACATCTGAATAACTACGTTGTATAAGTTGAGAATTTCACAAAACAGGTACCCGTAGGCGTAAACATTTAGACGCTTGTTATGTAAATATAAATAATTAACTCGTGTTTCTCTCCATACATTTGTTTCAACTCCTGGAACAATTAGCTGATTCATAAATGATATTAGTCTATCCATTTTTCCACCCTCCAATTTCTTCCAAATGCAACGTGGGAAGAGAAAACAAAGTGCCTTCATAATAAAAACCATTGGAAGCCAAAAGTAGTACGACTGCACTACTCCCTCGGTTAGTCCAGGGACGTAGCTCGTTTGGATGGAGCTATGTAAAATGCGTTGGTGGATAGTAAATGCGCCTTCAACTAGACAACTAGATTCTAATTCCTTTACGGGGATATCTTTGGATATGCATGTAATCGGTCTACCTACGTATGTTTTAGCTGCAACAATGAGAGAGAATGCGAAAAGTAGACAAGCAGTCACCAGGTAGTGGAGCTTAAAAACGAAATTGTCTCTGTACACACGATCAACTGGTATGAGTTTTAAAAAGAGTCTTACAAAGCGTCTTACAAAGAGTCTTACAAAGAGATCAAACATCATCACTCGTAGAAACACGGGAAAGCCACAAACACAGTTCTTGTAGGAACGATCCTTAACACTCCACTGTTCACTCACTACTAATGAAATACGAGGAACGTTCAGCGTCGCGGCTATCTCAGTTCTGCCAACAGAAAACTGGAGAAACACAAGGCCGGTGTATACAGGCTGGCCCCTTGAAATGAAGGCGCTAATTCTCACAGGCAGGCTGCAAATTTCACTTCTCAATGAAAATAAGTGTTGCTTAAATATTTATTAAATATATATAAAACTTTATACTTTAACACGCAGGACAATAGTGGTAACGTTAAACTTGTTAGAGATTTCTTATATTAAACATTCATTTAGTTTTCTTTTGAGTAAAAATTTAACCTAGATATCGCATGAATATTTTCCAGAAACACTTTATGGTTTGTTATTATTTAATTTCCTAAATGATTTGAATACCACAAGTAGAATTAATATATAGATTGGATTGTTTTATATATCAGATAATAAGAAAGCTAAACAGGAGTATACTATGGCCGGAGTCCAAAATATTAATTTGCAATTGTTTTTGGCATTTTATTGTATATTTGTATATTTGCTGAAGTTCATAAAAAATAGATGTAACATATTTCGGAAAGACTGATCCAACCGTGTAGACTATATACTTTCAAAGTGATTATAAAATAAATGGAAAAAACAATTTTTAATTACGGTATAAAACTGATTAAAAATAGAATTATAAAGAGTTATCTCTCCTTGATTAAAAGCCTTAATTAATGGCATTCAAAGTGTACAAAAAAACATAACGATAATTGCAATGTGTATAACATTCATTGTAAAATAAAATCGTAGGAATTTTTTTATTTATAAGCAATGTATAATGCAATGTATATGTGTAAATTGAACAAGTATTTTCATACCTTTTAAATCTCCATTACAAGTTTTTAGTGTGGTCATAATAGGATTAAAATAGGATTTAAACTTATTATTCGAAATACCCTTCGAGCTCCCACTGGTCTCTACAGTTTCTAAAATTCCCATCTTAGTCTTTAAAGTTGCGAAATATTTCTTCCTGGTAAATGTAATTAACTGTCTATTGTAACGATATGAAATATTTTTGACAGCTGATATTGCGCATAATATCACAGTACTCTTTATTAGTAAGGTTTGTTAGCTTTCTGTGTGAAGCATACATACAGCTTCACATAGTACGATTCATGTAGTAAAGACATATAGTATCATCTAACGTTTGCTATGTATGGGAACAGTGACGAGTTCCAAACAATTAATTAGTTTATTCTGGATTTTACTTAATGAACAAAATTGTGAATCTGTAGACTTAAGGTATTGATTTTGGTTTCCTTGGACTTTATGGGACGGCATATTTATAGTAGGTGAAGCAACAAAAACGGAGTGCTGACTAGACATTAGCATGATTTAAAGAACCAATCACATTGTGACTACAATTTGAGGAAACAAGAGCCGTAATTGGTCCATTACTGTAATAAGCTGAATCACAAAGCAATACGCCGAACACAAGAAATGCTTATGGCACATAGTAAATCGTATAGGCACATTGTAAAATATTATTGTTTCAAAAATATCATAAGGTGGATGAGGTATGGAGGGATGACAACTGGGTTTACTTTCTAACGTGTGTAGATTACTTAATATTTAATAATAGAATATCATGGCAAAATGAATTTTTGCAATATATTCGGTATGATAATTCTTATACTCTATTTTTAAGAAATACAAACAACACTTTATTTAATTTAATTATATTATTATCAGTATTATTTTAAATTATTTTAGACTTCATAGTTCTTTACTTCATCTAATTAAATGTTGACAATGACAATAATTATTTAGATTTTTTTAACTCACTTCGTACACATAAAAATTGTGTAAAAGATTTATATTACAAAAACTTATATTTTCCTATATTCTGTAAAAATCAAACAGTGAATTCTATCATAAATGGAGCAAACAGTGTTTTTAGCCAAGCGATATTATCGTCAGGTTCAGGTAATTGAAGAATTTGAAGAAATGCTGGATGACAGACCGCAACTGATTACTGATTGTTTTTATTAAATATTGTGTCTTTTCTGAAATGATATATAAACTTAATGTTTTTTTTTTTACTGTCAAAGTATTAGTGTGGCGACACTATTGATATCATAATTTATAACTTAATTACATTACATACATAACTCGGACAACATCCAGGATGCCTGCGCCGCCGCCTGACCATATGACTAGCCCAGCCACCTCCGCTCCGCCCGCTGCCATCCCCATGTCTGCTGCGACCAATGGAGAGTCGGCTGTCGCCCCTCAACAGAGACTGAACCATCAGCACATCACCTACGCGGAAGCAGCTAGGGGATCGGCCACGTTAGGCAGTGATGTGCAAAAGGGACGCTCTCCGGCTTCAAAAAACTTGACAATGTCACACTGTACGAAGCAGACCTAGGCATGACTTCGGATCCAGTCTTGCAGCAAAAAAATGACCGAAATCAAAATTTTCAAAAACCTCAAAAAACTCAAAATTCAAATTCAACCCAAAAGATTAAATTGGTTCACCAAAACGCTCAGATTGCAACAAACAAAATTGATGAATTGGCTTTAATGTGCGAAGAGCAAAACACCAGATGTGTTTATAGTCTCTGAGCACGGATTTTCCCCTGAAACAATCCACCTTTTCAAAATTCCAAATTATTTTTTGGCAAAATATTTCTGTCGAACAAGCTTCAAAGGGGGTGGTGTGGCAATCTTTTTGAAAGAATTTTCCAAATTTGAACCTTTCAAAATTAACTGCAGTGCTGACATGGATTTTGAAGCCGATGGCATCAAAATCAATTCCAATTATTTCGGTAAAATAACAGTCATTGGGATGTACAGATCCCCCAATGGCTGTATTAACTCTTTTTTTGAAAAACTAGAACAGCTCATGAATTTTATTTTTTCAAACTCAATGAAGTTTCTCATAATCGGCGACCTCAACATTAATGTAATGGACCTCACCGACCCCCTCACCCAGCGGCTGCGCGATATTCTGAACTCCTTCAACCTAAATTGGTCTGTGAATTCACCAACACGGGTGACCGCTACGACGAGCACAGCCATCGACAATGTGATCAACAACATTCATGGCACCACGGTCTCTGTTTTAAACACTGCGATCTCTGACCACTTTGCGCAGGAGGTCCTGGTTCATGGATGCAAGCTGGAAAATCAAAACCCAAAATATAAAATTGCAAGATCTGTCAATTTTCAAAACATTTGCCGACTGAATAAATTGCTGGAGCGCGAGTCTTGGGCATTTTTAAATGAGTTTGAGAATGTTGAGGACAAGTTTCAAGCTTTCAGTAATAGTTTCAATTATTATTTGGATGTTGCTTGTCCGTTTAAAAAAACTAAACAAAATTAAAAAACCACGGAAAAATGGCTGGTTGACTAAAGGAATTCTTATATTTCGAGACAAGCTTAAATTCTACCACAACATTTTTATTCGAACCCAAAACGAAGATTTCAAAACTTTCTCTAGAACATACCGCAGGATCTATAGAAAAGTCATACGAGCCGCCAAAGCCTATGACATCAATAGAGCCTTAGGTAATTGTGAAAATTTCTCAAAAACTGCTTGGAAAATTATTAACAACCTTTCTCGAGATATAAACTCAAAAAAGTCTTCCCAACCGATTGCAATCAAAATTGAAAACAAAATTTACGAAGATCAATTTCAAGTGGCTAACCAATCCAATAAATACTTCTCTACCGTGGCTACAATGAACTCGTCATTTAAAGAATCTCAGTCACACGGAAGAGAAGTCAGTGATCCGGTTGCATCCATGGCCTTGGCCCCTGTGTGGGAGGGGGAGGTAGCAAATGTCATACAGAGGCTGAACACAAAAAAAACCAGTGACGCCAATGGGATGTCAGTATGGCTACTCAAACGTTGCTATAAGCACATTTTGAGACCGCTCACAAAATTGATCAATTTCTCATTTGAAACTGGAAATTTTCCATCTTCTTTAAAGACTGCCAAAGTCATTCCGATTTTCAAAAAAGACGATCCTTGCCTCGCAAGCAACTATCGTCCAATCTCAATTCTTCCTGTGTTCAGCAAAATTTTTGAAAAATTATTCTATGAAAGACTGGAAAGCTTTCTAGAAAAAAAAAACAAAATTCTGAATCCAGAACAATTTGGATTCCGAAAAATCAAATCCACAATTGACGCGGTGAACAGCCTTCTGGACAATGTTGTCGATGGACTGGAAGGTCGTGAACATGTGCTAAGCATATTCCTCGATCTTTCCAAAGCCTTTGACTGTGTGCATCACGGGACACTGCTGCAACAGTTAGAAAAATGTGGCGTCCGGGGTCTCCCACACTTATGGCTCACGTCTTATCTAAAAGATCGAGATCAGCGCGTGATGATCTCGAGCGTCGTTTCCAGCAAAATAAAAATGGCTCATGGTGTCCCTCAGGGATCTATCCTTGGACCTCTCCTTTTCCTGATTTATGTCTGTAGATTGAACTCAGTAATCCAACTTGGGGCACTGGTTCAATATGCTGACGACACGACTCTCTGTTTCAAAAGCAATTCAAAACAAGACCTGGAAATCAAATCTTTTGTGGGATTGAACGCATGCATTCAATATTTCACAGAATTGAACTTGACAACAAACCAGTCAAAATCAAGTGTCATCAATTTTTGTCTTCGTCAGCATGATCATGCGATGCGACCTTCTGTCTTTGCGGATGATGCCCTTTTAGAGGATACAGATTCCACAAAGTTTCTGGGGATGTTCCTTGACAGAGGACTGACCTGGAATGATCATGTTGATAGCATCTGTGCTAGAGTTACCACAGGCATATTTGCCCTACGGCACCTAGCAAAGATCTGTACCCTAGAGGTTCTAAAAACGGCCTATTACGGCCTAATCCATCCACATCTTGTGTATGGATTAAGACTCTGGGGAGGATGTGCCAAAAACAAAATGGAGCGGGTTTTCAGCTCCAAAAAAAAACAGTCAGGATAATTTTAAAACTGAATTATAGAGAGTCGTGAAGGGCATCTTTCGGGGAGCTGGGATTGATGACATTGCTCTGCCTTTACGTTTTTGAGGTGATCGTGTACTGCAGATCGAGATGTGCCTTGATAAGTGGCAGGGACGTTCACCAATATGAAACTAGAGGCAGGGACATCTTGCGAACTCATCAACGCAGACTGGCATTATCGCAACACCTCCCTCAGCAGGTGGGTGTCAGACTAATCAACAAGCTCCCTGAGGATATCAAAAACTCCAACAACCTCAATCAATTTAAAACTCGTCTCAGACGCCTGTTGGTGTCTAAAGCGTTTTACTCGATTGATGAATTCATGACGAGCCGTTGGGATGATTGAAAATCATGGATCCGAAGTCTGTGTGATTGTGTCGTGAGAATGCTGAGATGTAAGTATGACTGCGAGTGACTGTGTAGTTAGGATATATTTTATGATGCATTTGACTATTGCAATACAATTTTACATATTGTCAAACACGCAATAAAGAGATTATGATTATGATTATGACATTAAAAACATAAAACCAATATTTAATACTTTTTTTTGTGAGGCCTTTCGATAGCAAGGCTATCTTCTTCAGACACATCACAAAAGAAGAAGATAGCCTTGCTATCAACAGGCCTCATAAAAAATAAAAGTATTAAATATTGGTTTTATGTTTTTAATGTAATTAAGTTAACAATAACCAATATAAGCTCCATCTACAACATCATAATTTATAATAATTTTCTTAATAAATATTTAAAATGGGAATCACAGAAATATGCTTGTGTGTATAAGAGATTTAAGATTATTTTATTTAAAAGTTTTCCCACCCTGGTATGTAAACCCCTTCAAAAGAATACTTTTGGATAAGCTCTGGAATTATTTCAATTTAAAACTGATACAGAACTATATTAGTCTGAGAATATTAAGAGAAAAAAAAGTTATAAAAAACATAGCTTGAAATTTTAAATGTTTTATTTAAAACTATGTATCTCTATCAGTTACCCGTAGCTTCGCACGGATTTAGCGTTGAAAAACAGGGACAATTGGAGACCATTTATGGTCATTGTTATTTACTCCCGTGTTACGTTTAGATAGCGTTTTGTCTCCGGTACGGAGGGGAAAATGTAACGTAAGGAAAGAGACACACACAAAATTAAGATCGACAATAATTACATCCGGAGGTGGAAGGACAGGTGAGATTGAGGTATAGCCTAAAAGGCACATTTCAGGATGTATGCTAACTCACCGATGTTGACCTTGGTTCTTGCCTCGCTTCATCCGAGGGAGGGCCAGAGCCTCCAGAGCTGCAGTGGGTTCCACGGAAGGACAAAACACTTTCACTGAGAATCTTCACTGGCATCGGGGTAGGCATAAGTTTAGAGGAACACTGTCAAGAGGGTAAGCTAGATCATGTCACCTCCGAAGGTTTCAACGAGACACTATACAATGAATTTGAAAAATGAGGGCCTAGAGACCCTGGGCGACACTTCCACTATCACGAGAACAAGGGGGTGAGCGACCGCAACTGGACAATGTCTCGAGAAGAGCTCCTACGCTACAACTAAAAGTTCGAGCGTCTAAAGGACGCTCTTGGAGGGCAGACAGATGGAAACACGCGATGTATCCACCAATGAGAAACGGCGGTTAAATCGGACGATAAATACAACGGTCACTTTGATAAGCTCACAAGTATTGATTTTTGGCATAGGAATTCCCTAATCAATTTTAAGGATAATCAATGAGTTTATACTGAATATTAAAAACTTAAACCCACTCTACGGGATATATTGTGAATATTAAACACGGCCCCCTTAAATTCACGCAGGTGTTCAATAAAACAAACCAAACAACACTAAAACGAGAGGGTATAGTGGAGCAGCTTAGTTGAGAAGTGGGAACATCTGGGCCGCAGGGCAGGCCAGGATTCTGCCTAGAGTAGGCACGGTACTGAAGGTATGGGCTCCAGTATGGAGAGGAGGGATGGCCGGCGCCTGTGGCGCGGTACTCTGGGCTGTATAGATCTGTGAGCCGATAATCACAAATCATTTTAAAAACTATATAAGAATTTTGTACTTTTTTGTACCTTTTTGTGCCACAAAAATAAAATTGTGTACCAATCACTGAAAAAGTTATTAACCATTTAAAAGTCGGCTCATAGGTCTGCATTTTGAAAAATAAACTTTGTTGTAAATTAAAATAAACTACTCCATATGTTTATACGAATTTTGTACCATTTTACATTACCAATTTTTATTTTTATACCATTCAAATAACGGCTCAGGAAAATATTTAAGTTTTGTTTAACATGATGGAAGAGAAACTAGACGTACCGTTGCCCATGCACTGCTGGGTTGCAGGCGCTTGATGGACCACTAAACTAGCCGTGGCTAATGTTTATGTTTATTGTTACTGATGATTTATCTTGCAGTTTAAGGTAATTATTTTAAGTTTTCTTGCACGTGAATAATACTCTGCCATGCCGGGTTGTGTAATATAAGGAGGTTTTTAATTGGACGATTATAATTGGAAAATGGCTACGATTTATTTTGCAAATTTTAAGGAAGGCTGCTTTTTATTTTCTTAAACACTCTCTTATGAATTACAACCCTAAGTCCCACACAAACCGACACAAGATGCAGTGCAGACAAGAGAAGCTCACATATCTTCATATAAAAAGAGAACTATGTAGATCAAATTCTGATACTTCATTATAAAAGCTTTTAAGTAATACCATAGATAGCCAAATCGAGCAAATTCTTTATGCCACTGTACAATTTAAGTTTTTGAAAATTCTAAAATGTCCATAATCCAAATTATTCTAATGTTAATCTTCCACATCAATCTAAAAGACGTTAACAATTTTTTTATATCTGCGCTTGAACTTGGCATTTACAATTTGGTCGTCTGAATTTCCCTGTTATTTACCTGAAGAAGAGATCAGAATGCAGATCTCGATACGTAGTGTTACTGATTTTTTGTTTCAACAAACCATGGCAAATGTCCGGGAAAGTCCTATTATGAATATGTGTTAAGTTACCAACAAATTAGAGTTTAAATCTTTTCTTTACATATTGCTCTTAATTAATTATTAAGTTGTCAACAAAAAGGAAATGGACTATTAGTAAAAGGAATCTCAAGTAACATTGACATAAACTAGAGAAGGTGTTAACTACGGACAGGGCTGAAGAAACATCAGAGCACAGGTTACTCGGACATGATGTCAGGAGCGTTATCGTAATCAGTAAAGCACGGTGTTATGACTCATCGGGAAAGAATGTCTATCAGTTCCTGGAAATGATCGATAAGCAAAATGTGAACAGTCATGTGAAGTGACGAGACTACGAACTAACTGTCTAACAAATGCTCGCCGTCTCAATAAAAAGACGTTTATTACTTAGCTCCAACAAGTAACATTCTGTTCAGTATTCTTTTAAATGTTACAAATTTGTATATAGTATGAAAATAGGGTAAAATGTATAGGTATTGATATCACTTACAAAAGTGATGAATGATATTTTAATAAAATACGATAGTGATATGAATAGTAAATCTCTTTCAAATACACAATGTTGTTGTAGGATTATTTGTTCACTACCGCTAATAATGTACGAATACTTGTTCAACACTGCTTTTCATGTATGATTACTTGGTAAACACCGCCCTCCGTATACGAATACCTTTTTAACACTGCAAAAAAAGAGAGCAACAACTATTATTAAAGAAATATGAAAAGTAATAAATGATGCTATGTAAGACATGTCAAATATTCACAACAATTGCCTATTATTATTACGTTAAAGGAATTTTTGAGTCTGGTGCTTTGAGTGGTGCTTTTTAACCATTGCTCCAATATTCTCTGCTGTAACACCTATTGGAACACGGGTCAGCTGGTTATCCAGATTGGGTATTTAATGGAATAAATGTTATTTACAGACAAACGTTAATTTATTTAATGTATTTTAGTTGGATCAGAAACTATAAGAATGAACTATAAAATGTGGTTATTAGCAAAATGTATTATTGAACATAAGACTCGTTATTGTAGCTGAACTTTAAGCATAATAATTCATGTTAAATAAGTTGTATGGTTTATCGGCATAAGCCATACCGATTGTATGGTTATTGCATAAGCGCATTAAAATGTCTTACATAATTACAAGTAGATTTTTATAAACATATGCAGCGTATTAATGAAAACAATCTCTATATCTCAGGATATATTTTCATTATATATCAGCAACCATATTTCTTAACACATATTTAAAAAAACTCTTATGGACATTCTACAGATTAATGGAAAGATATAGTTCGTTTTGATGGCCAATCGGACCTAGGGGAGGAGTATTAACATGTTTCTACATAGCTACTAATTTACTCAATGTGATACTCAGGAGGAATTTTGATCTAAATGGAATGGACATCCTACTTGATTAATGGAAAGATATAGTTCGTTTTGATGACCAATCGGACCTAGGGGAGGAGTATTAACATGTTTCTACATAGCTACTAATATACTCAATGTGATACTCAGGAGGAATTTTGATCCAAATGGAATGGACATCCTACTTGATTAATTTATTATAACTAATTGTATTCTACATACGTTTTTGAGACAAAAGAATGGAACCCATGTTATAATCAATTGCAAAAAATGGCTTGTAGTTTGATGAACTTCAACCAACATTGCCAACAATCTTCTACGTGACAAGTAATAACCAAAGAAAATTCTTAACCGTCTTTGGAGTCAAGTGGACCATACATACCAAAATCGTTTAGTGCACAACAACTTGCCTTGCAATGGGATCTAGTTTAACAAAAATTGGCAAGAACATGCAATATAATAAATTAAAGGGAATGATAATTGTTTATCTCTATTCAGGTGAGAGCGGCGGAGTCAGAGGGTTAACAACTAGCTAAATACTCGAGCCTCGAAATATAAATTTATTCACTTAGTACTCGTATGTTATGTGTCAACAATTTCATTGAACTGGATACTGTTTTCAATGAACCAGTACTTAAACAATTTATCGTCTTAAACCTTACCTGCCCTTTAAAATGTTAATCTGTATTTACTGCTAAATACGGTAGTTATTATGATAAAAATTTTATTTCAGCGAAGCTGTATTCTAGTTAAAACTTTTACGCTTACCCTCGGGAAACCATATATGATATTCTATCATATGCAATTTCTATGTAATGTACCTGAAAATGGGTTTAAACTTTTGGAGGTAATAACATTTAACAGGTAATAATATTGTATTTGACAATTTATTGTTCATTATACTATGTAATCTTTATTAAACTGTAATCCCTGTTATGCTCTTATATAGCCAATCATGATGGTATGATAATTTTAATACTTCTTAAGTGCTAATATGGCATGTTATTACAACAAAAGTACATGTAAAATAATGATCGAAATAGTTTATCACTGACCCTATGTATGTTTTATATACATAAATGACACAAAAATAAGTTAACAATATCTGACGCTGAGCAAAAATTTTATCTTTAAGTTTTTTTACAGTATTTGGTTCAAGATGATTATGTCTAATTTTATGAAAAGTTTATCAGAATTTTGAATACTTAATTACAATACGACGAAAAATAAGCGACGAAATATTATATAACAGATTGATTATATACAAAAACATAAATTAAATTGAAGTTTTTCGTGTTATTTAGTACCCACAAGAGATAAAAGCACGCTAGAAAGGCGGCTCAACTCTCAAAGGTTCACTGAATCGTAAGCTTTTAGTAACTCAAACAAAGGGAATGGATGAGGTTTAAAACAAATAGAAATATGGCAGATCTCGTGAAAATTCTAAGAAGGTTTCATGTACTTGTAGGAAAGTACGCCACACAACGTGTCTCGTTTCAGGCTTCACTGATGTTGCATGTACAATTTCAAGTATGTATGTACTTCATTTAATTCTCGATATGACCTGCGGATTTACTTTCATGGTTTGGCATTTAATTTATAGAGATGGAGGGATTTATGTCTCATGTTTTTTACTTCAACACTAACTTAAATTCTAAATGAAATGAGTCTTGAAAATTCAATGCTTGTGATTAAAATTTAAATAAATGTTGAACACTTTACTCGTTCAGCTAAAGACCTCTAATGCTTAAACCTGTATTAGTTTTTATTTTTACTCACAACGTTAACTTGATATTACCTGAAATAAAAGTAACTATAACATTGTAAGTTTAATATCTTCATAAGCGAATTGTTTAAAATAATAAAAACTATTCTAAATTTTAAACCGAAGGGTGCTTTAGTTTATTCAAAACAGATTGAATCTGTGTGTATCTTCGATGGTTTTTAAACGTCGTAATAAATATATATTAAGTAGTACTTTTTATTATTGTAATATTCCACATAAAGAAAAATAATCAATTGCAAAAAATATTTCTTTGTAACATTATGTAACATGCTATACAACGTTATGCTATAGAAACTGTAATTATTAGTAATTGACACAATTATTTTAAGACTATATTAAATATTTGCATTGATTAACCTTATTTTAATAATATCAAAATTGTTTTATAATTTAGTTTTATTTTTTAAATAACTAAACCATGGTTATTGCATGATAATAATGTAATATTCCTTTATGTCTCAGATTTTAAAAATTTTGAATGCTTAGACATCGAAAAACAGATTATAATTTCTTGGGTTTCTACTATATAATCTTAATATCTATACACGGTCTCACATCAACAACATCAACATCAAAGGCATTGCAATTAGTTCTCCAGGAACAGTTGAGGTACGTCCCTGTTGGATTCTAGAAATCTCCATTAATTTGGTTTATAATTGGAAGGTGCATTTCCAATAGTGTTACCTGGCAGCTTTCAGGAGTTTTAATAACTGACCATTATGCCAATCATTACAATAATATTGTATACAGGGTGAGCCGCATAGGATATCCTAAAAGTAGATTACTTAACTGTTAGAGCTATTACAAAGAAAAACTGTGCAACCCTCGGAATTCTTTTCTCCGTGAAAAAAGAAGTTCGTAAAGTGTACAGATGACGTTTTACTCTTATGACTGTATTCATTTTGTTTTCTAAATTTATTTATTCTGCTATTTTGTTGTTACCCATAAGACCATTTCGCTAACGCTTACGGAAATCTCGTGCAGTGACGTTCATCATCATAGAAGTCACTGTTGCATATACGGAAGTGATGTTTCAAGAAAAATGTCAAGACTTTACTTCAAATCTTTTTCGAGACATCGTACGGAAAGACAAGTATATAGACAGACAGACAGACTGAAGTTAAATATTTATAGCCGATCGAACTTCACTAATATTTGATGACTTCACTAACAAATGATTTCTTGTTTCACTGAACGATGGAAAATGTCCGGAGAAATCCTGTTTCCTTCACTAACAGTCGACCAAAAACAATATTAATCTGTCTTTTTATGCTAAAAGTATACGTAAGTGTCATTATTTCCATGAAATAGCAATCAGTTTACGAATTAACAGAGGATATCTATATTTGCCAATAAAATTAGTCTTTACTTGTCAAGTAGTAAGATAATGATTCCGTGAAACACACAATATAGGTAGCTTACTAATCATTATTGAAACAAAGTGAACTAATGACTCAGTGAAGTTCTGGCTACTCATGAAAGGAGCAAGATAACAATTAGTTGATCAGCATTGTTGAGATAAGAACTGACGTAAGCGCGGTGGTGAATCATCCTGTATATAACGCCGTGTAGGTAACAGTAGGTAACTGCGCATCGTCAAACTCAATAATGATTCAGTTAATGATGTACATACTTGTTCCCACTCACTGATCGTCTGCACTCATGATGGAAATCCGCCACAACTTAAAAACCTCTTGAATAAAATGCTCCACGCTCTTTTTTTGGCATCATCGTTAAATTTCATACAAATTATTTATATGGATTATAGTTATTAATGAAATTGTCTAAAATTAGTAAATTGTATTGCGGACAGTTTAAACAATTAGTATATTTTAAGACCTTTAAGATAAGCAATCTTTCTTCAAGATGAACAAATAAGTATTAATTTTGCTTTCCTTATACTTTTACCTAACGTTTTATTTTAAATTACCATAATCAATTATTAATAAAATAAACAGTCTGCTACTAAATTTATTGAAAAGTTAAATACTTTTGACAAACATGTTTGGATTACATTTATTTAGTAAATTACCTTAGTGAAATATAAAATATCTGACGAGGTCAGTCTAAAATCGACTGCTACTAACATTTTTGTAAGTGGTAAACACATTAGCTTTTTAGTTTCAAGTGGCATCATATTTTATAAAAACTTAAAACTATTATCTAAAAATAATGAACAATCTAATTGGGTTTTAACGCAATTAGGTTTATGGAAAATAAAAAGAATTTTATAATAAACAATATGGCAATATTGTTTTGTATAATAGGAAGGTAAACGTAAAGACTTAGTTTATGAAGTAGCTTTTAATATTTTGTTTGTAGGTTATTTTTGACGATGGAAGGATTGTGAAGGAAACAGGATTTTTCCGGACATTTGCCATCGTTCAGTGAAACAAGAAAACAGTAACACTACGTTTCGAGATCTGCAATCTGATCTCTTCTTCAGGTAAAGAACTAACCTAATACATAATTACAAAACTAGGTTAAAATAAACAAATCTTACTAAAGCGTTGTGGCACGCCTAAGTCAGGAATCACAACCTACATGTTGTTTGTCAACTTCACTAACTCTAAAGACATGCACTTAATACAAAACTATACCAAACACTAATCATTAAAACTAAACTACGGAATACAGGTCACAATACGTCTTCACTCGTCTACTAACCGTCTTCGACTGACCAGAGGGACTAGCCAATGGTAATCGTCACGGCTGGCTAAAACCAGATGGCGGAAATACAAGGGAAGGGGGACAGGAATGGGCCCTTTCGTTATTATTGGTTCATGCGAGATGAACTTCTTAAAACCATATTGTGACTCCGCATTGGTTTATTACAAATATCTGATCCGTTTGATACTTTTGGTTTTCTCTTTAGTTCATTTTTTAGAATTGGCAACCAAAGCGGCCTAATCTCGACTGATGATTGACTGATTGGTTGGTCTGCCAATTTAATGTATGTTGCCTCAATTAATTTCCTTTTGAAGAAATGTGGTTCCCGATGTATTATGTTGGCTTCATCCCAATTCATATGATGGTCTTCGGACCAACAATGGAAGAAGATTAGCCAGCCGTGACGATTACCATTGGCTAGTCCCTCTGGTCAGTCGTAGGTGGTTAGTAGACGAGTGAAGACGTATTGTGACATGTATTCTGTAGTTTAGTTTTAATGATTAGTGTTTTTTTTCTATTTTTTTTTGTATTTTATTTTTATTTTATTTTATTTTTTTATTACATTCAAACGGCAACAAGCCAAAGTACAAGCGGGTAATATACATATATACATATTTAAATATCAACTGTAAGAAAGAAACAAAGAGTTAAATAACAATAAAGTTAACAGTGATAACAATCTAACAAAAACAACAACATAAATGATTAAATATAACAATTAATAGTACAAGTAAATAGTAACAACAAACGGCATAATACATAACAACAAAGCAGTAAACTATTCAGGAACACAACAATCAATATGAGGGGTAACAAGCATAACAATGAAATAAAAAACCATACAACATGTGAAGGTTAGAAATTGTGTTTCTACACAGGACCGCGGAGGGATGCCAGCACTCTTCCCCGGATGGTCGAAGCACTGTCGTGAAAAAGTTCGACAAGGTGTGAGAAGTTATTTCCCAGCCTCATCATTCGGGCGAGGGGACCGTGAAAGTCATAATCCCGCCGAGAGTGAGGCCTGCCGAACAGATCACGCGACCGAGTAGCTGAAGGAATGCGGATATCCACTTGTAAGAGGAGAGAAGGACAATCAAGCAGACCATTCAGCAATTTGGCAAGGAACAGGACATCTGCAGCCTTTCGTCTGGCTAGGAGATCTGGTAGGAGTAGCTCGTTCTGCAGATCCGCGAGAGTACCTTCCCTGAATTGATGTCCCCGCCTCGTTCCCATCAGCCTTAAGAACCTCCTCTAGACAGCCTCGAGTTTCCAGATGAGAGCCAAGTGGTAGGGTGACCAAACGGGGTTAGCATATTCCAGTAGTTTCCGCACAAAGGAAGAATAAAGCGTTTTTAAAACAACAGGGCTCGTCATGCCACGAGTCGACCTTGAGATGAACCCCAACATCCTGTGTGCCCGTCTGCACAGATCATCCACGTGAGCGTTAAAGGAGAAATCAGCAGAGAAGGTAACACCCAAGTCCCTCACCGTGAACACCCTATCCAGAGCTCGGCCATCCAAGGTGTACTGGAAATAGCGTGGATCGCGCAACCGGCCAAAGGACATCACAGAGCACTTGGAAGAGTTCAACTTCATGTTGTTTGTATTGCACCAATCAAGGACACTATTAAGGCTAGTCTGCAACCTTGAAAAATCCCCTGGGTGAGAGATTACTGTGAAGATCTTGACATCATCTGCGAAGAGAAGGGCCTCTACTAGCAGGATGGACGTAAGGTCGTTGATGAATGCAGTGAATAAGTAAGGGCCGAGCAAGGAGCCTTGTGGTACACCCGAGGTTTGAGAAAATTCTCTGGATATTGAGCCCGGCAGTTTCACCCTCAAGCGTCGGTCCCGCAGGTAATCATGGAGCCATGAGAGCAGTGGGCCATGGATCCCATAAGCTTTCAGCTTACATATGAGGATAGAGTGGTCGACTTTGTCAAACGCCTTGGCGAAATCAACGAAGGCCACATCCAACTGCCTCCCTTCCCTCATTGCTGATAATATGGCATCCTCAAATACCAGCAAATTGGTTACTGTAGATCTAGAGGAGGTGAATCCATGCTGATTAGGGCAAGTCAGAGACCTCACAAATGGTTTGTGACGAGAGAGAACAAGCATTTCAAACACCTTCCCAAGTGCAGAGAGAATTGTAATTGGTCTATAGTTCTCCACTTTCGAGGGGCTGCCACCCTTTAATATTGGGGCAATATGCCCCACTTTAAAAGTATCTGGGAATTTTCCAAGCAAAATAAATGAGTTAAATAGGAAGGTCAAAGGGTGGGCCAAGAGGTTGCTGCAGTGCTGTAGGAGGGACGGTGTGATGCTATCGGGGCCGGCATCCTTCCTCACGTCGAGCCTCCTGAGGACCTCCAAGACTGCCGAGGCCGAGAAGGAGATACTCGCCAAGGAAGAAGTGGAATTAAAATCAAAGGGAGGACATGCAGTTGCAGGCCGTGAGAAAACAGATGAAAAGAATTCGGAGAACATATCAATCCTTTCCTGCGGATCGAGTGAGGAACGATCGCCAAGAGTTACAATATATGGTATACCAGATGTTTCTCCAGAGGAACGAGCAAAACTCCAGAAACTGTTTAGATTATGCGGGATTGAGTTCTCTATGTGGTTTAAGTAATTTCTGTAACAAGTCCGACAGAGTTTCTTGCAAGCATGACGTAATGCACAGAAGCGTGAGTAGGCTGATGGTTGAAATGACTGCTTATAACGCTTATGTGCAATCTTCTTCTGTATCACCAGATTAATTAACTCCCCGGAAAACCATTTCGGGAAGGGTGAAGTCCCAATTCGTTTTAGTGGACTGCATTTAATACAAATGTTGCCACGAATTGCAGCCATTTTATTGAAATTCTCCTGGATGTTAGGTTGCTCATAAATGAAGGAAAGATCCACTTCAGAAATCATATCTGAAGCCGCTTGAAGGTTGCATTTACGAAGATTTGGGAAAGTGACGTATCTAGCAGGAAGAGTCCCTCTCGTGACAGGCAGAGAAAAGGATAACAGAGGGTGATGAGGGTCGGTTTCAACCAATGGGTCATCAGCATTGTAGACGGATACAGGTTTGATGCTACTAAAGACCAGATCCAAAGGCACTTGCCTAAAGTTCCTTACATGGTTAATTTGGTCCAAAGAGTGCACTCAGAGAGATTTTCAAGAAGCTCCCTCTTCGGTCGGTCGCCTGAGGGCTGTTCGAAGGAACCGGTGTCATAAGTAGCGATGTTGAAGTCACCCGCCAATACCAATGAAGATGACGGAGAAGAGGAGACAACTTCATCGACTGATTCACAGAATACTTCATACGTGGAGACTGGTTGTCCCGGGGGAATGTAGACGCAGTTCAGAATAAGTATGTAACTAGGTAATGAAATAAAGAGACTTTCTATGGGTGTATTATGTATTATTTCATGTGACTGGACACTATTACTGATGGCCACCAATAACCCACCACCTGAAATCTTGCCGCTAGAGTACGTGCTTCTATCTCTACGATAAATCATATAATTATTAACAGGCTGTAACTCAGAGTTAGATATATCTGGAGATAGGTTTGTTTCGCACAGTAGTAGGATATCGTAGACGTTGCAAGCTAAAAGCATTTTTTACGTCAAGAAGTTTGGTTCGGAGTCCATAAACATTTTGGAAATAAACATTCAATCTTGTTTTGCCGTTGGAAGTAATTCGTTTTTTTAACTATATTGGGCATTCCACTTACATATTTAATGGTCAAGTCAGGCTCCCCTGATTCAGTACGAGCCTTAAGATTCTCCCGTAAGTCGGAGAGGTACTGCTTTTCTTTCACGGTGCGATCATGAGCAAGAGAGACATCTGTCAACTCCTTATCCGAATCCTTACCAACGCCAAAACTTCGGAAGATTGTAATGGCATCACCCTCCGACGGGAGGCAAAGCTTGACAGCTCGGGGTCTGTTATCAGTAAATTTCTCAATTCTGAAGAACCGAGTCCCTTTCAAAGATGAAGCAAGTCCACAGCACCCCAGAATACGTTCTATGAGACCTCTATTATGCTCCCTAACAGCCGCAGGTGATGATGACTCACTCTTTTAAACCAAGAACGATTGCATTGTGTGTGCGGCGCTGCCTCTCGTTAAATTCCTCAAGAATACTTTCGAAAGGTGCATCAAGCACTGAATCAGCAGCTATGTTTTTTAGCTCAAGGACTTCACCTTCAAGCTTCCCAAGGCGAGGCTCAAGGGAATCAATTTTGGTATTCAGATTGTTAATATCAGTTTTTATTTCTTGAAGCCCTTCTGTTATGCACTTCACCTCATCCTTAGTTGCAAGAAGCGAAAACTTATTTAGCAACTCATCCATTTTATTAATAAGTTGTTGGGAAGGATTGGAACCATGAGGAAGGCAGTCAAATCTCAGACAGTACCATTTTTTTATTTGTGTTACTAGCATATTGAGAATACTCGGTTTTGGTGACTCCCACACATTTGATATGGAACCATCCCTGGCAGGCAGAGTCACACTGGAGACCATCCTCGGTGTTCAACACTTTCTTCATACAGAATTTGCATGTTGTAGTGTCAACTGTGGTATAAGAGTTCATGTCACCAGGTTATATGATGTGTAAGAATGTGATATCTGTGACTGAACAGAAGAATATCTTATATTGTATGCAAGGTATAGTAAGTCCATGAATTCAAATCTGAAGCTACTCGATCCACCTCAAAGTTGAAACACCAACAACACCACCCACCAGACGAACATACACCGCGTATTTATATAGTACAAGCAGCAGTGACGAAGAGCGATACAGAAGGCCGTGGCAAAAAGGTTGCGCAGGTCTCGTCCGCAGTCTGTCTGTAGTGCTGACACAGGTGAGTGACAGAGACGTGACGTAGGTTATTTACAACATAGATTGAATAATGGTGTTATTTATTCCGGTTGCAATTGGTTATTGAATTGTCCAGTATTTACCTATTCGTCCAAACAAAGTGGAACACATACATACATTCTACTCACAGATCAGTATCAATAAAGAGTATCATGCAAATAAGAGTCCATGAGATTAATATAACTAGTGATAACGTAATTTCGCCAGAGCAACCAAAGACACAACCAAGCATTCAGACACCAACACGGCACCTCTGATATAACTATTAACAATCAAAGAGTTTTGTATTAAGTGCATGTTTATAGAGTTAGTGAAGTTGACAAACAACATGTAGGTTGTGATTCCTGACTTAGGCGTGCCACAACGCTTTGGTAAGATTTGTTTATTTTAACCTAGTTTGTAATTATGTATTAGGTTACTTCTTTACCTGAAGAAGAGATCAGATTGCAGATCTCGAAACGTAGTGATACTGTTTTCTAGCATTTAATTAATAAAATGTATTCATGGTAGTGTTAACACTGCGTGTTATGTTGCGCGTATACAGGTAAACTTGGTGATTTATTCCAAATTGAACATATTCAATCGTGCCGTGAACGTTGGAATTAAATATCCAAGTCTTGTGAAAGTCTGTGGCAGCGGACTTTTATAAGTCAGAGTAAAAAATATATGTTAAAATTCAATTAGGTTATGTGTTTATTTTATTTGATAAATGCTATTATTATATTTTATAATTACAATATTTCAAATATATATATATATATATATTTCAAATTACAATACTATTCGGAAAAACCTTTTACTAAAAAATTAAAAAATTGCCAGTAACAGTTATTTTGGGACAGATATTTTCTGTTACTAAATCTTTTCAGTGTGATACAGTATGGATGTATATATATAAATATATATATATATATATATATATATATATATATATATATATATCACTGTATACATATAAGGAATACCTATGTTATACTAATAATAAATATACGGAGTTGATTTTTAAGGATTATATTGTTTAAGAAGTACCGTGCTATAGTATACACGCTATGGCTTCTCAGGAGCCTACAACCTTAACTGAAATCTATTTGAATTTATTGATGAGCCAAATGATCTAGTCTGGAAATTGTACTATTTCTCATATTATTAAATTAAAATACTGTACAGACAAGTTCATAAATTAAATACAAATCTGATGTATCAAATGTATATATATATATATATATATATATATGTATTTCAGATTTGTATTTAATTAATATATATATATATATATATATATATATATATATATATATATATACAGGGTGAGTTTTTTAAAGTGATCCAATAGCTAACTTTTTAATTACATGACTTAGCACCACACTTTAAATTTGGAACTTGCTCAATTTTAAGTTTTACTCAGGAATACACTTTCAAATTTTTTGAAGATGACCGCCATTTTCCAATATGGTGGCCAATTTTAAAATATTTTATGGAACACCCTGTATTTTATGTTGTTTTTAGATTTTACTCTACAAAATAAGACATTTTTGCTTTTGAAAGTTTTTCTATATCTCTAATGGTTCAGGAGCTACGTGGACTGAAAGTTTTCACCATCAGTCCGAAAAAATCCGAAAATTACAACATAACCAAGTCTTTGTAAATTACATATTGAGTATTATGGGGGAGGTCGTGACTTTATCACATTACTTTACAGTTGATCCTCTGGAAGGGGCGTGATAGGACAGTAACATCAGGCTTGGTACTCAACATACTTTATAATCTCTTCAAATAGGAGTTTGAATTAATATAAACAATGCAGTGGAATGAGAGTACAAATTTAGTATAAAGTGTTAACTCTTACAATGAAAGAATACATAAATGGACTAATAATACTTTATTAAATAATTGATTAAGTTTTATGTTTATGGTTTGTTAAATAACGTCTCCTCTCTCAGAATTACACACTGCTAACAAGGCTTCGCCCTGGAGGAATACACACTGCTCACGCTGGAGGTGCATTCTGGCACTGTAGAACCACACACGATTGTTGATGGGTCAACTAATTTATTAGTTCAATCAGCTCGTCTTTGGTTTTCATGTAACTGTCCTCAGTCTGAGTACCACAATCCGAAAGTGAATTCTTATTGAACAGTCGTGAAAATATAGGTGAAACTGAACGAATGTCGTTAATTGAAATATTTTATTCTGACCCCGGCAATGATCTCGTGCTGTCAGGAGTCAGGGACCGAAGGGTGACGGGGGTGGGATGCACTGTGTTTCTCGTTACATATTGAATTCAGTCAGCTTTTACTGAAGTTCCGCAGTTTATTCCGAGGCAACACCACAATATCCCCCCCCCCCCCCCACCCCCCAATTTAATGGGATACAAATTATTAAAAAAAACTTACATTTGTTCCACGATATACTTTTTAAACTGACATGAGCAGATAAGAAAACCAATTTGGTTTGGAAAATGTAATTTGAGCGATGAGAAAGTTTCTTTGCTACAATGATAATGAGTTTTGTGGCAGTTGTTGAGTACTTTTGTCAACTGATGAGTTTCAAACATTTGCCAATATCCAAGTGATCAGAGTATTGTACATTCGATAGGCCAGAGTGAATTCCGCATTAAAATACATTCTGAATTACACGCTGAGCCTTTTCGGTGTTGTCACGCAAATAATTATCAGACTGCTCGTGTTTACCGGTATTGCAAGGACAGAGTAATGTACTGTGATCAATGTTTTAGATGAATCAGTCCATTTTAAGTTTATCGATAAGTTTCAAACAGTTAAAACAGAATAAAAATATGTAAAAGACTTTAAGTATATGTACCTTTCATAATAATGCTGGAAAATAAATTTCTAGGAATATTTTTGTAGCCAAGATTGTTCTCGTTGTTAGCAAGCAATTATTTTATTTTACTTGGCTGGTGTTCTAAATTTAATTATAACCAACAAAATAACATTCAAACCCAAACAAAGAGAGAATAGACACATATACCCAAAATTATATCCCTTTTTAGTTAATTCCACACATTTACGTTGAGCAGGAAGACGGAAAAGATATAAATACGAAAACCATTTTGCAGCTCTGAAGGTCACCTTGTGTTACCTTAAAAAGATCATGGAATGAAAACTATAGTGATGTTTCTAAAAAAAGGAAATAAAATGGTGATAAAATAAATTTGATATTTAGACAAGAAAGGGTAGAGGTTGATACATTTAGAATTATAACTCCTATTAAGAGAAGGTGATCATATACATTTACTAATGTTTCGAAAATGATTCTACAGTATGACTATGTTACATCATGTTATTTAGTTTTTGAAACTAAATACATTTACTCTGATATTAAATTGAACTGACGTTACGGACCAACGTAATAAAAAAATACAAACAAAAAGTAATGTATTATTTTCTTTCGATTATTGGAATATCAAACAATAAACTTTTAGCTTAATAATATGTACGTTACAAATAAGCACTTAAAAGTTGTAACTGTTGGTCTCCACTTTTTAAGAAATTTAATATGTGTAAATAATTGAGATAAACGCTTGATTTTAAAGAATTAAATAGTACAATATCATATAGCACAAAAAATATATTTTTAAAGACTGTGAAAAATATTTATTATTGTTAAATGTACAAGTCGTATTTTGTTCCACTGTCATTTTCTGGGTTTAGGTGATAATATTGTTGTTCAAACATTTGACTGTATTAAAATATGAAGATTTAAAACTTTATACTTCACATCACAGTTTAAGAAAGAGAGACTGTTACTCTCCTTAAGTTTAAATTATGGAATTTAATCATAACCCCAAAAATAAAAATGTTCACTGGTATCTTGGGAATTCTAAAATATCAGTATGAAGAATGTATTTATACCTTCTCATTTTCTAATGCAACTTTTCTTCTTTTAGTTTTGGCAATGAAAGAAATAATTCTAATTGATATACTATTTATTGTTATTATTTGTTGTGATTGTTTGTTGTTATTTATTGTATACTATTTATTTATTTATTGTTTTGGTGACCGCTGAGCGATCCTGTCCTTGCAAGCGGCCGCCTGCCCGGCCATTGGTGGTGGTTCGGAAGTCACCTTTAAGCCGTTGGTTCCCAGGTTAAGTGTTAGAGAGGGCTTCTTAGCCCTAACTTCGCCTGGTAAAATAAGACATTCTTTATTTTGTTTGTTTGTACTATTTGGTTTCTTATATAATTAGTCTTTGAACTTAACTACTGATCAAGAGAACGTCACAGAGTATTAACGAGTTCAGGAATTCAATCAAGGAAGTCGGATGTGACGTGTTACTGTCGTTTCATTCTACGCATTAGGAGTTCTATATGAATGAATGACTTAGTACTGCTGTTGACAACTTTTGATTTGTAAATTATGTTTAAAGGTTGTATTACAAATATATAATGGAGCGAATTTGTTATAAGCTAGTAAATACTACTATAAAAAATACAATAGGAAGTTAATGTGACGCAATAATAACGAGCATTTTTATTGTACATGAAATAACTATTATAATTAATAAACTGTAACTTGGTGTACTCTCAGAAATTAAAAAAATCAATGATAAAGTTTCTGCTTTCTTAATTTATTCAAGAACAGCGGTCTAATCTACATGGTAAATTTAATCAGTTACGACACTGTTGTTGAACACAGAGAGAATAAATATGCGACGAATTTTATGGGCTTAAATGCTAAGGTATATGAACTTCTATACCTGTTCTTTCTATCAGCGTATGAACACAAGTTTCCATATAAATCATATAATATATTTATAACAAACATTTCCCATATTTCATATTTTATTTTTATATTCTTAACTGTTGAACATGTTATAAAAATAATATGTGAATAATTGTCATCGAAAAGTTGAAATGGATTTTTAGGTATAATCTGTTTCAGTCTGTACACCGTGTGTAAACAATCTTTACATAATTAAGTATCTTCATGATTATATCCGGAAATCTTAAGATAATTATACCTATAATCATCTTTATGAAAATTGACGTGAGCATACTAAAAGGTCAATATGTTTATGGGAAGTGAAGTTTGAGAACTGAAACTGTTTTCTATGAGCCTTTTGGTTCAAACGGAAGAGAATTCGAGAGTGGTATTTCAGGAAAGGAAATGTAACCCTAAATCTAAACTATTTATTGCACAATAGTCATACAAGCTATCCATGAATTTTAATCACAGTTTTTTTAAAAGGAGAAGCCGATCCTCTTTTAAGCCTTATTCTGCCCGTCCTGCAGGGCCACTGGATCTTATCAAACAGAATAAGGAGGAGAGTCGATACAGTACAAGGGCGATGGTACTGATAAAAAGTGCAAGGGTCACAGACAGGATTCGAACGCTATCTCTGACTCAGACTCAAAGTCCAACGTCTTAGACAGCTCGGCCATCGGCACTCCAATACCAGTTGACATACCAGTTAAATACCAGTTGACATGCGTATGCTATGGCATTGCTACAGAATAGTTAATCACGGACACAACTACACTGCACAGCTTATAGGTACACAAACTAATGTTAGGGTGAAGATTATATTAGGAACAATGTTATAACAATTGTAGCATACATTTCTACATTTAAAATTTTAAAAATATATAAACAAAGAACATGTTATATTATTGGACAAAAATCTACAGTCACAAGTTAGAACCTGTACAGACAGGTTTAAAACATTTTATGCAATTCCTGCAGTAAGGATTGTGGAGTTCAGGTCGGGAACGTTGTTTAAATAAAGGCTGTTTACTTAGACCGAACCGGCTTCCGTGACATTGAATTAGGTTAAACTTCTTATCTCGATTTTTTACTATACTTTTGATTCGTGAGCAATTGCCATAAGTGAGGGAACCTTGCCTGAAATGTTAGGTGCTAGACACATCAGGAGGCTCGGAAATTACGTAATCTGAAAGGAAATTAAAAGGAGGTAGAAATCTTTTGTTCTTTATTTAAATTAAAGTGTTTGGAGTTCTCTTACTCATCCAATTTGTTGTTTTTACTGGCTTTTTCTTCATCAGTCAGAATATATGATATATAAAAATTGGTTTGAGACCTGAGGGAAGTTAATCGATAATATTAAGAGGTAGTTTCATCACGATTTCAAGTGAATAATCAGATGAAATCTGTAGCGCACATTTTGTGTCATATTTTGAAAGAGTCCAGTTTACTGAAGAACCAAATATCAAATTTTGATTTATTTATTAACTAAAATTTTGACTAGTTGATATCCTTTAATTGACTAGTTTTAAATTATATAAATTTAAATGGCCTTGGGAATTATAGTAATGAATGATCAAACATTTAATTGTCTAAAAGTGCCTCATTTCATAAATTTATTATTTAAATGTTGGTTTTATTTCAACAAACAGAATTTTTATAAAAATTGTTCACTGAAATCTCTCCACTATTACTAAATTTCAGAAGCAAATAAATTATGAACTGGTGCAGCACATAGAAATAGAGCTTAAATAAGCATTGTTTCAATACATTGCCTGCACTGTCACTCAATTTGTAGAATTAAGTAAATTATCAACTGGTGTAGCACACTGATAAAACATAAAAAAATAAACTGATAAAAAAACAATATACTTCTTATAAAGATACTATGACCATTACACATAAAGTAAAGAATAAATATTTCGTTTCAAAAATGTTAGTTTAAAATAGATTATTTAAAGACAAAAATTGTATTATTTTCGCTGTTTCCCACAGTTATAACTGTTCATAATTTACTATTATTTGTTTATTTCTTTAACTTATACCCTCATAGTAAGATATGTTTGCTTGAAAAATGCAGTGCTAAGAATATGTTTCTTTGAATAAAGCTATGAATTTTTAAAATCTATAATAGAAATTATCACTAGTTAAAAATATACAATTGTATACAGTAATGATGCTTTGTAATGACTAGGTAGTATTTGAATCAATATCTTTCATACCAATAGAGTTTACGTCCCAATAAGATGCGTTAATGAAATATCAGTACAACAAACTGCTTAGCTTAGTTAAATGATAGTGAAGCTAATGGTACAAATATTCAGAGGTATGTCAAAGATAACAAGAAGGCCAATCAATGTGAACAAATCCATGCCAGGTCAAGACAAGAGACAGAAGACTACATTAAGCGATTGTTATTTGTATGTATGAGGGACACAGCTGGTCAGTCGGTTACTCTGTAGCAGCCTATTCTTGCAAACATGTTTAGTATAGTTTGTTTGATTCAACAAATTTCCTAACCAACGTTTCAATAATAAGACCTGTTATTCTGATAAGGTCTAAGCTAAGGCAAAAAACATTGAAATGGTGAAACTAAATAAAAGATATATTTCGTGTTTCTTTACGTTTACAGAACTTTTCAAGGACAAAAGCTGAAGTATTAATGCGTATACTGAAAAATATGCTTTTATAACAATATTATTTTATAGTTCTATTCAGGTCTGGCTGTAATTATAAAAAATTAAAACAAATATTAGCACCGTAAAAACAAAAGTATGAAATATAGCCAAACAGTTAATAAAAGTTGATAGATAGTATTATAATTTTTAGAAAATAGAAGTCGTAAAATTCTGTTATTGAAAACGATGGAGCTTCAAAATCGTGTTCCGGATGATTATCAATTGAAACAATGTAATATGTCTTTCTAATCTTAAAAAAGGAATATACAAATAAATTTGTATTTCCGTAGTTTAAAGAAAAGTGCATTTTAGGGCAAAAAGTGTTTGATCAAAAGTAAAAGTTTATTGTTTGTATATTTACATTTATTTCCATTTTCAAATGCCACACAACGAATAAATTATATTCTGTATAATGGTGTTGTACGTTAAAAATAAGGGTTTCGTTGTTAATTTATAACCGTAATAATTGCTTCATTTGTCTCATATACATATAAAATAACTATAATATATTGCACGTCTTGAATAGCTAATAAATTGACAATGCAAGGATATAAAAAAAGGAAAATGTATTTCTGTAAGCAATTATAGTTTTCTAATAAATTGTAAGGACAGTTGACAACATCAACCGCCACTTCATAGAAAATTTAAAAATAAAATAAAAAACAAAAACAGTGATGACTTTGTACGAAATTTTGCATATTTAAAATAAAAAAAGTTTGATTTTAAAATTTTATTTTAGTACGAAAGTTTCTGGTCATAAATTACTTTTATTAACTGCTTTGGGTTTTAATTTATATATAATTTTTAATATGTACATAGATATTCAATCCTGAGTAAATATATATGATTCAAATTATTTTATTTAGCTTAATTTTGACCAATCGTCAACGATTTTAGTAGGTTTCTTCTACCAGATTTTGTAGCAATTAAAAGATCCTTGATTACTACTGATCGCGAGAGAAAAGAAGATACCTGGATTCTGGCCTATCTGAAATTTGCAGGCGCTACTACTAGTATGTTGCCGCGCCTTGTTTCGTAATTCCATTATTGTTTCACTGTTCCATTGCTATGATAAACAATTCGCAGGGTTGGCTGTGGGGCGAAGCGCCTGAAATTACCGCGCGGCAACACACTAGTACACAGCTGTTCGCCGGCACGGTCCAGGTCTCTTCTTTTCTCTCGCCATCAGTAAAGATGGATAATTATTAAAGGAAACACGTTGTGAGATTGAATTGCCGTCGAAAGGCAATTAAGGAGGAGGCGGAAGTCCAAATCCTTAGAATGTTCTGTAAACCTTGAAAGCACTGATAACGCACACGATGCCTCTAATCTGAAGGTGTACTTAATGTGGAAATCACCTTTTCGAATATTTGTTGTGTATTAAGAAAATGACATTTATTTCAAAATCTTATAGTATTATAAATAATAAATTAAGTTTTCACACATTCAACCGATTGTACTTGAATGTTTTATGAATTTCTTAGGGTCACTGCTTAATTAATATAGGCCTATTTAAATTTCAAATATATTACGAACTACGCCCCAAAGGTTTTGTTTGCGAAAATTTCCACAAAAATTCATTGATGCAATCACAAGGTACTAATTAATTGAAAGAGCCTATTAAATGTAATCAACTGTTCTATGTAAACATTGTAATACGACAAAACTGTCGTAACACTTGTTATTAACCCTCTCTCCAGATAAGAAATTCTAAATTTTAGTAAAAAAACTTTTATAAGTACATTATAGCAAATATGTATAATGTACTTACTCAGTAATATAATATAGATAACAAAGACAAAGTTACTATTACCTTTTACTAAAAATCTAAGGATTGTTATAAAACCCATATTAGTTGTATTTTGATCAAAGTAATCTCATCACACCTGTGATACGTAAAGAATTCAAAATGTATACGATAAGAGAAGTAATATCTATTGCCACAATTCATTTAGGTGAATAAATGAATACACAGGTATCTGTTAAATCAGATCTCACTGCGCATGCAGTTAAATACTGTAAATAACTAAAAGAGAAATGACAATGTAGATGTAAATGTAAATGACAAATGACAATGTTTGATATCTAGAGGTGCATTAAATAACGTGAACATGAATGTAAAGAGTATGCTTGCTAATATTTGAGGTGAAATGAAACCTTCTGGACCATGCAAGTCGATAACATATATATGAATCGTTAACTTTATCTCTTCTCTAATCTTAAAACTAATTAATGAGTACTTTTGTCTATGACTAGTTGAATAGTCGGTGCTTTGATAACTAGATCACAATGTGATTTTTAGCATCTGTAAAAATATAGGATATTTGTTGTTAGTGATAAATATTAAGATATCTGTGTAACTAACAATACGTTATTTTAAATTACTCCTAAGTACTGCTAATGCCATAAATAATGTTAAAAATAGTTTATGTAAACCAAAATCACATGTTACATTATATATTCTTTCTTTGTTTTTTTGCAGAAGAAAGATAACTGGATGCCAGTAGAATAATTAAATTTGGACATAGAAGAAAGATTTCAATTCTCTTAAGCTTTAATAATTGAGTTACCTCGATTACTACAAGATCGGCAGATGACAGCGGAAATCACGTTTTAAATGGGAGATCATTGCCGTGATATTTGGAAAGCACATTCAACATGAGTGGATTACTGTGGCTATATGTGATAATTTCAAGCGATATCCAATCAGTCGTAATTTTTCGGTTCTTGTGCACCCAACCGCAGTTAATTAATGTTGCGATCAGATAATTAATATGTTCCGCATTGGTTTATTTTAACACTTACCGAGTTGAATTTTAATTCGAAATTAATAACAGAATAGATAAGATAATACTCGTATGAACAATTACGTTTTCTGAGATTCTATTTTTCCTAGCTTTAAACACGTAAAAACATATGAATAATAGTTACATATTTGTCTGACTAGAACTAGATGCTGACTCAACATTTATTTCGTGTCTGGCGGTTGATGTTATGCATCACAAGCTAAGAAATATAAGATTTTGAAAGAAATTAATTTTTATATTTTTAACCCTTTTTGATACCTTCTTTTTAACCTCTACCAAAACTAGCGCTGCTGAATATCGATTTCTTGCTTAGGAAAATTACTCTATCGATTTCCATAAAGATTAGGTTGTATTCTAATGCAGTGCAAATTGCCTCTCTGCTCCCTTCTGTGCTAGAAGTGATTTAAGCAACCACTAAAGTACGTGTACTAAGATTATATTTTTACGTGAATACGGTGCTGTAGATAGAATATGAAGTTATTTCAGAATTAGAGTATGAAAGTTTGTTTCTATCCCTTTGAAACACTATGGATTGAGCTGTTGCACAATACACTTTTCACTCTATTTATTTGATGTATTTATAAACGACGATAAGTGTTATAGACTAACATAGAAATTATGTATATTTAATTTTTTTATAAAAATAAAGTATACATTTATTAGTTATTATATTAACAGATTATTTTTTTACACGTATACACAATACTACATTTAATTTCTGTATTGAAGGCTGGAAAAAAACTTCATGTCAACAACTAAAACTGTTAGGATCTCAAAATAGCAATTATTTAAATTACTAAGCGATGCACAATCAGTGACAATTTGTCGATTTCGTGTCCAACCAGCCGCAGTTAATTAATGCGAGTAAATCATTAATATGTTCCGCATTGATTCATTAAACAATTCGTTTAAATTTAAATTTTAATATGTAATTATAATAGCGTTGTTTATAGAAGTTTATATTCTGTTTATATGGCAATAATGTGTTATATAAAATATTTCTAAAAAATTTTCAAAGTTTATGTGTTACGTTACTACGCTTTTATATTTTACGTTACTAAATGAAATTAAACTAGCCTCTACTTATTAGGCTCAATTATTTAGTAAGAAAGAAGTTAAAGTGAAGAAGAATCAGCCGCTAGAAACGGTGGAAATTTTAAATCTAAACTGGTAACACATTTTTCCTCAGTAACTTTTACCGGGTATACAATATGAATATTTGACTTAAAAACATTTGTCGTAGACATTAAAATTACTTTCTAGTATAGCGTAATAGTTTGTATGTTTAGATTATAGACAAGAAAAAAGAATTTTGAAAAAGATTTATTTTCTAAACCTAGAATCCATTTTATGAAATTGACGGTACATTCAATAGAACATCTTTTTAAGAAATAGGCACGTTTGTATAGTACAAATGTCATATTTACCCCCTTAAAAAATGAATAAGTTTTAAAATATTGTTGTTAACTGCTAATACAAATAAATATTCTTCGTATGTTGATGTATGTGCTAGGAAATAAGCATAATTTGTAATAGATAATTATTTAGTACCTAAGCCTAAATGGAGCTCAAGCAATAAAACTGTTTGTGGTTTAAACCGTGTGTGTGTGTTTTGTCTCCCTGTGAAAATTGCCATACTTGGTCCCACCTCTTATGGTCAAGTCTATTTCTCAGGCAACAGACACTTTTCACACTGTGTGTTGATGTTTGTAAAAACATTTCTCCAGTATATCTCTATATCTATTCGAAAGTGGGTTAATAATTATTTCACTGCTGCTTATAAAATTCAATGTTACATTTTATTTTCTTAATTTTTCATTATTGGAAGTATGTGACGACTGAAATGGTATATATATATTTTTTTTTTAGTTTCTTGAAATTGTACTAAAATACGACTTGAAGAACGATGTGTGTAGAGATAACGACATAAAGAATATAAGCGAGAATATCTTGTTTATGAAGGGTATACAATAGACAAACAGACGTACTATTTTATTATGGGGATACATTTTTGTGACTATTTTAATAACTACGCGAGAAAAAAAACATTAAAAAATTCCCAAGTATTTCATTTGTTTTAGAAAAACAAACATAAGGTTGTTCGCAATTACTATAAAGGGTTGAACAAGTTAGACTTTACTTAGGCAATATCAATGTAACTTAACATATGTTACATAGCATATCCACTACCAGAGTTTCCATAGACTGGTTGATCTTCATTCTTACTGCAATGTTTTTGGTAGTTCTTTCTGCTTTTGACGTCCTTTCACGATCACGTAATATACCTGCAGCAGTATCAAAATATAAAATATTTTCCATAACCAATTTTACACATATATAAAAAGAAAGAATATAAACCATAAGAAGAACGCTGTTTCAACAACACTGACCCATGTTCAAAACTCACATAGGAATGAACAGTATTTTGTAATTAAAATAATTTTTAAATATGCTTTTTGTTTATTTCATTTCTGATTTGAATATTGTTTTATTTGTGTTTTAAATAGAGACACTAAATTACGTTTAGTCTTGTATTTGGAATCCGATTATACAGTATTTATTTCTTTTCTTATATTTATTTCTTATTTTTTCTTTTTTCTATTTTATTCGTAATATTTACTTAAACTATACTATTTGGGATAATCCACTTATTTCAATGTTTTTTATATCACAATGTTTTGTTTAAAATGTTTATGTAACTAATTGGAAATATAAATCAGAATTAAAACTAAGGATCTATTAATTATTTCTCAATATGAGTTTTCGGAAAGCGATTTAAAAATTGTTATTGTAAAACATGATTTGTAAATGTTATACAAATCATATATGTTATAGAAAATCATATGTCTATGAACAGAAGTTTAAATAGTGAATAGGAGTAAATAAAGAACGAGTTGAGTCAGTTGAGCCAAACAATTTATGAAAATAGCTTTTCCTGTCAGACTCAAAAGCCTCTTAATTGAATTGGTTCCAAATTGAGCATTTGTTGAGGACTATTTGATTTGAGCTAATGACAAATATTACTGCACAGACAGATATTCGAGATTAGGACATACAAATATAGTTTTACTTATACACGATCAATATTTGAAAGACACCTACAGATTATAGGGCTAAAACAACAGTTATGTATTAAAATATATATATCATTGGCTATTTAGGAAATTCTTACTGCAAAATGATGTATCGTGGTGGATCTTGTGGTAGGTTAATAAAATGTGCACTAATACTAGAGCCCCTAGAACTAGTTTAAAAAATGTGTATAGTTTTATTTGTGTTGTAATTTTTAGGGGATTTATCAACATACTTTCACTACTAGAAAAGTATTTAATTACTATCATCATATTTTATGTAAGTGAATTACATATATTTATTTGTAAAAACTTAATCGCTGCGTCGAACTTTTTTTAAATATCAGATATAGTATTAATTTTTATTCTGGAAGTTTTTAAGTACCAGAATCATAATTTTAACACTATAATTAGAAGAGATTTCAAAAATTCATGTTATCTTTAATGGGTAATTTTGAAATTTATATTCTCTCCGATTAGGGTTCAATCCCCTCGTTAAAAGATAAAAAAATATTATCATAATATTTAAAAATAAACCACAAAAATTTATGGTTATTCATGCTCCATAGGAATGCCCTTTTAGAAATTGCCATTTTCTCTTATTTCAGAGTTCCTACCTAAGTACCTTTAATTATTCCAAGAATAAATACTAGATTTTTAAAATGAATTGTACAGTTTTAATAAATTATGCAGTATATAAATTTATTTAAACTTTTAGGCACTTCAAAAACTTTGATTTGATCCCTTATTTTTTTCTTCGATTTAATAATTTTTGAACTTGGTAATTAAATTACATATACACTTCATTCTTATAACCGTTAAAAATATTTTTCCTAAAACTTATTGTCTTTTTGAAGTTAAAAACTTTAAAATAGTACAGACGAATTATACTCTAATTTAAATATTAAGTTTCAACGAACATTTGTTAAGATTATCAAATTTTATTTTACTGCTTATGGATTCTGTATTAAACTTTATGTTATATATTATTATTTGCAGAAACTAGATATTGTGAGGAGGCAATCTGAAACTATTTATCATCTCTAGAATTTTCACAGTGAAGTCAAAATATCTGAAGTTAGGCAGCATATTTTTAACAAGGTGTGAATAAAAACGACATAAAAGAGAGTCAGCTTTATGTTTCAACAATGAGTTTAATGGTGGTGTTGGTGACTTCACGGGATTTAGCTGAACGTTTGTAAATATTTTTACATTGGTTTAAAAGTTAAATATGATGGAAACAAGAAAATGAATGAGTAAGTACATTTTTAAACACACTCAACGCAATCATAAGAGATTTTATCATGTGACTATTTTATTCACAGAGTAAAAAATATATAATGGGTGGAAAGTGAATGTTAAAAATCATTTATCAGATTTGATTTCACTGCAATCTTGCGTGAAGTGTAGTACCCTAGCTCACCTGAAATTGTATTATCCAAAAACTGCCACGAAACCTAATTAGTAAATGAATCATATTAAAGATATCTTGTAAAAAATGTAATGTGAGACGTTAAATTTTGAATGAAACTTCATTTCCCTATAGACAAGAACGAGTTGTATTGACGTCCAACCATGGAAGTTGCGATTGGCTGAGCGTCATTGGAGCCTATCGCTTAGGAGGCTGGCACAATTTAACTTTAGCCTGTTGTGAATTATAAACAAATCTTTTATGTATGATTGTATATTTTTTGATATTTTCGCAAGAAATCTTGAAAACGAAATCAGGTATAAATATGAAATTTCGCAAGCAACTTAAGCGATCGATACCTGTTACGTTTTACGTGGTGTGGCATAGATTGTAATTGTAATGATTATAATATTTTAAACTTAATATTTATAGTTAAGTATACACAAAGTATATGTTCCTTAAGTTATTCAAGATTTGTACACAAATAGATTTTTCCATAAAGAATCTGTCCTTCAGAATAATAATGCATAAAAAACATTTGCTAGCATTAGAACAGGATTCAAATAAACCATATTTATTTTAAATTACTTTAAAACTGCCGTTTATATAATAAAAATTAGCTTAACTTGAGGCAATATCATGGGTACTTCGACAACAAGAGATTACAAAACCCAATCTCCTCGGTACGAGATTGCTCTTGACACGAGTGACAGGCACTTCCGACTTTGGTCCCTTCAACCCTATCTTGTAAGTTCTGGTATTAAAATTCGGAGTGAAATATTAATATTAAACTATGAGTGAAAAACTAAGAACTATTTTAAAAAGTATGTTCTTTTACTCCCTGCAGCTTACAATAAATAAAATATACAGTATTTTAGTATTAAAAATTCAATTTTAGATAATTATATATGGTGTATTACAGATAAAAATGCACATTAACAGATCATATGTTCATATGTATGTTTCAGTCACTACCATTCTGCTGTTTACTTTTGAAGTAGGTTTACACACGTGAAAGTATATATAAAGTGTTATTTGTAACTAGTTTTCCATTGTACACATATTTTTAAATAATTTCCTTGATTGTTTTATACAATTCCAACAACATTTGATTATTTAGCATTTGTATCAGATCACGTTTTAAATTAAAACAAAAAACTAGTTTTTGGTAAAGAACCTGTGGATATCCTGTGGAAGTAAAACACAGTATCTGTTTAAAAATAATTTAAGGTTTTAACACTCATTTACTTGTTTATCACTTGTTCTGTTAATCAGTATTAAGACACTATATGGTCTAAATCAGATTGGTACCTCAGTTTCCAAAAAGTGTCTATTCTCTACATTAGTACCTGATGGGCTTAATAATCTAGAATAATTGAGGTATGTCTAACAATACCCCGTTATCAATATTTTTGTATAAGAATTTCAATGAAGTAGAGAGGGTATGTCAATAATATGCATGTAACAAAGGCATACACTATATCATAGTGTATTACCGTAATGATTAATAAGCCTTTGATGGTTTTTCAGACAACGGTGAATATCAAAACATTACATGTATTTTAAATCTCTCGCTAATATGAATATTTTAATTTTAAAAACTCGTTGCATGATTCATTCGTATCTGTAAATAAAAACATTTTTCGATATATAAATAGAAACACTTTTTTATAAGTAAATAGAAACATTTTTCGACATGTAAATAACATCTTGTCACTAGCACGTTCTGTGTAGGACATAAGAGAAAAATATTGCTAACTACTTTAATGCTTGTAATAAAATATATTTAGCCAAACGTACGTATAGCTAAGACTTCCTTTTAAAAAACTATCTCGGAGATTCAGTAGAGACTCCTCAAGGACTGGTTTTAATGAAAATAAATATCAGCCTACAGCACTCCGAGACTGTGTATAAACTTGGTAATGGCTCTAAGTCTCTTGCTAAATGGAAGCAACAAACATATTTTGCTTTGCAAGAAATGCCTAAAGAGAGAAATATTATTTAATCGTAAATGATACACAGGGATAAAAAGTTTAAAACATTATGGTCTACGACAGAAAAATAATAATCTGTTTACAAAATTTGTGTGGCTTACGATTTTAAGTACTTGTATTTTTAAACTATTAAATATTTTACTTCTACTGTTTATACTATCATTAAAGAAGTGAGAAACTCTTCTCTGCTAAACGATGTCTACTTCTTGGAAATGTTGAATATTTATGCTTAAGTATAGTTTTCTTTTTATCATTGTCTTAATCTGTGTCTAATATTGCCATTAAACTACAGATGAGTTAGAAGGACGATTAAAGTTTATTTGCGTAGAGTGACACACTAGATTAATCTGAATTACGATTTACTTAGCAGACATCTCTGTATATAAAAATGCAAACTCCTCACTCACTCATCAATAATGCTCCAAACCCTCTTGTTTTAGAAAATTGAAATTTGTCTCACGTATACCTCTTTAATAGAAAAATTAAAGAATTTTCATATAGATCAAACATCTGTATAATTTGAAATTGGTTTGCAATCCCTTAAATAACTCCAATTTTTCATAACTTACCGATGTCCTCGAAAGATCACATATCTCATGACCTAAACAGAAAATAAAAGAATTTAAATAGGGATCAACTTCTCATTTTTTCCTACACCGGTGAAATTCAATAAACACGTGCATTGTAGTCTCAGAAAAAACCATTTTCATCCAAATCAGGGTAGAAATAGGGTTCTGGAAATACTGTACTTTTTGTATCTTTAGAGTTTACTATATAATTTTTGGTTTAGTTAAAAACTGGTCCTAATTTATTTAAAACTTTATACAATTTTCACTATTTTTTACTCTAAATGTTTGCATTGCAACACTGTTTACAGTAATGCAATCACTTAAGTTAAGCACACGAAAATTACTGATAAGTACCAGATAACTGCTCAGCTAGCCTTCTAGTAGTTAGCGAGATAACAAGAATAATAATTAGCTAATGGTGTAGCCACCTGATCCTTTTTTGAACTTTATTGATATTGTGTATTTGTTTAAAATACAAAGGAAGAACTATTTACTGACCTCAAATATTATAATTTATAATACTATTTATTAGGTATGTCCTTCAAATTTCGATTTTTATTGTAATATATGTTAGATACTACTGCTACTTTACTGTATATATAAAATGGTCTTAATATATTAAAGGCAGGGTTGTATAGTGTGATTATTCGTTATATTTAGAAATATTTAATGGGATTTAAGGCCATAAATGGCATTTTTGGTATTTTTTACTATGTATTACTAATTAAGTAAGCTTAGTTTAAAAGCAATATGAGGCAGATTATCGGAGTAACAGACTTTTGAACTATTAAGTTAAACTATTAAGGTTAAACCATTAAAATATCTCAATTCTGGTGATTGGTATAGATTGTCCAGAATCAAATGGTCTGAAACGCCCCTTGTTAGGAACATGAGCGTCTAAGTCAGATTAATCAATCATATCAAGTTACTCCAAAGATGTGCCAGAAGGAATGTGAGTCGTGGCCATCGTCTTCGTACAGGCTTCGCTTTCGACCAGTCCATTGCCCAGACCCAACAAGGGCTATACGTGAACGCGTGCGTAGTAAATAATCGCCAATATTAAGGCCTGCAAAACTTTGAGTTTTCATAATAATTGCAGATTTTGTGAATTTTCCTTGTTTATTAGTAGAAACTGGTACAGTTATTAATAGAAGCTTTCGTTATTAAATTTTAAGCATGTATATGTATGGTGAACTCTTTTATTAATTTATAAATACTGCATCTCAAAATAATATAAATTAACAGAACGTTGCAACATTATGTCTTTGCAGTTTTAGGTCAATGTTATTACTAGAAGACGTTGTTGCCATGCAGTATTTGTAACGCAATATAGTTTATATTATAAAGCGATTACACGCCGTCGTAGCTTGTTCCTGTGAAAAGCTGTTTCCATGTTGGTACTTCAAGTTAAGTATATAACACTTTGTTTGGATACGGTTAGTAACGTTGCACTGAGGTAAAATGTTACAAATTTAATGTACGATGATCCTTCAATTGTAATCGGGTTGTGAGTTTAATATCCCCATCTCTGCTGGTCTGGGATATTAAATTGTCGAACGTTGTAACCTTATTTGCCATTTAATTTCGTACGAAATGACAGTTTTTATGTTTTCCTAATTAAATCAATTTAAATTGCTGGAAAAATCTGAAACAAACCACTAGGATTCCTTGCGTGTAACTTTTGTATAATTTCAAGGAAATTCTTCTACTGCATTCATAATTTAGCTTTCGACAAATTTTATGCGTTATTACGATTATGGCATATAGAACCAAAACCTACCACAACTCAAAAACTCTTGTTGTATGTATGTATTTGTACAATATAACGCGGGCTTGTGAACTCGACTGTCGAAATGTTTATAGACTAAGATGAAATTTGGTACAGATACAGAAATGCAAACAGCTTGGATTACTTCCTTAACCAGTTATATGTAAAAAAAGGTTGTAAACCTTTATGGATTCTTGTAAACACGCCCAGAAACATTCCTTATAGTGAAGTGTTATATAGAATGTTTACTTGTCTATTAAAATTACGGAGTATTATTTGGTTTCGAATTAAACTAAATGACTTACTAAAATAAAAATAATATTAATCATATAGTTAATGGATGTATTGTATTTTGCATTGAATTTAATATCTTACTGTCTTGATTAAACGATAGTTATATTCAATTTTGAACAAAAATAATACCGTTAGCATAAAGTTTAATTTGGTTTCCAAGTTTTTTATTTTATGCCCTTTGATAGGTATACTGGACAAAGTAAGAACTTTCTCGCAATAACACCTACAATTGTATATATTGTATTGTACTGATTAATCAAACGCAGTTAAGTTTTAACATGTTTATGTAGCAGTCATGTTACTTATGTTTATTAGTCTTATATTTAGTCAATCGTGGTGTGAAATACGATGAGGTTAATTTGTTCTGAAAATGGAGGAATACTATTAGGGTTCTATTACAGGACTAACTCCGGTGGTCTACTGCGGAGTAGTACCGGATGCTGAGATCTGAGCGGTGGCGTGGTCGCAAAATAATACTCCTGCGACTCCTAATACTCCATCGTCTTCTCCCTTCCCATCGTCTTCTCGATATCTCTCGACCCCTGGTCTGTGCTCACTCCGCGGTGTGTTCGCAAAATGGACCCGTGTTTGTCACATCGTACCCAATAAGTCATACTTATTTATAACAACTAACATTGCCTTACTCAGATACCTTCACAGTGAGAATCTTATATTAATCAAAACATGATTTTGGAAATTAGTGTGGGCTTAACCCACAATTACATTAAGATCTTCTTGTCATGAAACAATTTCCTCGCCTACAATTTAATTTTTGTTGCAATAATATTTCCCACCTTAAATGGTTTTTGTATCTTAAATGTTTCTTTCAGCTGGTGGCCACCATTTGAACACATTATATAATGTATAAATACCCATAAGCATAGCTTGAGTCCAAAAATTATTATCTAAGCAAAATTAATCTTTTGTTTGTTCTAGAGGTTCGAAACAATTGAATAACAAGTAGAAATCACTTAAAATATTTAGTATACAACTCATAGTTTTTTGTGTTTGTTATTTAACTGTTTAACAGTTATTCATCGGTGCTTTGCAACAATAAATTTAAGGAAGCTGATATCGAATCCTGTCTTTTTGGCCATCTTTTGGGTCTTTATTATTAGCAACACATTTTACAGAACAAGTTAAATTAAAATAAAGTACATTCACTTGTAATTGCATTCTGCACCGATGGAACCTATTTATAATTGGAAAAGTTCTATTCACAAGAACTATTCACAAGAACGCTGACACGTGGCGTAAAATCGTTGTTTCCTGCTTTCAAGTACGGTTTAACTAGAACAGTAAAATAAGTTCAGTTCTTGAAGTTATTCGTTTTAATTATACAGATAGTTTTAGAGTTCTGTACGGTTTAGTAGTAAAGTAATGTACGAAACTCTCAGGTTATACACCACAACGAGGCACGTTATAGTTTATGTATGAAGCTTCCCAGCTCTTGTGGTTTAAATCACTTTAACTTCACACGTTATGGGGAACACGACACTTGCGTAAACTACTATAACTTCAGTCGTTAGAATACGTATTCTGTAGAGTTTCCTAGCTCCAAGATTCTTTTCTCTGACGTAATCGTACGTTATTGATTCAATACGGTTTCATTGGGATCTGACGGAGTGGTAAGACGTGTGTTATACAGTAACTAAATAATATTAAAAATTTTTCCGTTATTTAATTTGTGATCAGTCATAATGTAACCAGTGCATTGTAATTTGAATATTTGAAACTGCAATAAATATTATACGTAGCATATATACTTCAGCTGTTTATTTTCTGCTTCAAATTTAAGGTTAAGTACCATCCCTTTGATATTCCTCTACAGTAAAAATTCAAACCGCAATGTCAAGGGAGCCAACCAATTTCGAGTACCTTACGTGCAATCATTCACATCTTTAATTATTGAAGTGCGTTTTATAATAGCGTTAAAAAGTATTTCCAATGCATTTGTTGGTTCATTGGTCACTGATGTAATCTATAGTAAAAATTGGATACTAATTCTATCTTTGTAATGTGCATTACACTACTGTAAGCACTGTATTTCTATTATTTTCCCAAATTTAGATATAAACAAATGTGTATGCCTCTTTGACGAACTTGTGAATTGCTGAAAGTGTCAATAGCGAATCACGCTTAGCAACACATTTAGCGAATTATATTTATATAACAGATAGATTCAACTCATTGAAACTTAAAAAAGGTTTTCAATTTAAATAATTATAACTAATTTTAGAATGATTCATGCTTTTGTTCATATCTAGTTTTGACATGACATTATTTTTCAAATGCCTTCAATATAAAATTTATGAATGTATTGTTTGGATGAATGGTTATAAAACATATTTTCGACTTTACTGACTGATTTTCGTTGTAAATATATATACCCAATGATACCCTGAAGATTTTATAAAGAAAAATAAGATATTAATTTTTGGTTTTATTAACAATTTTAATACAAATACCACAAATGTATGTATTAAAAAGCTATACAAATTCGGTTACTGTAACACAGATGTTTGTTTTTGCTAACATTCATGAAAATTCAAGAAATGATTTCCACTGCTTGGATAAAAGAAGTTGTTTAGTCATACGTTTCACGAATGTTTTTGCAAGAGCATTTTAAATGTAGTAAAAATATTTTATTAAAACTTAGCATGGTTATTAAAGAAAGTATTAACTTTTGAAATTAAAATTTTAATTTTTAGTCCAACAATAATCATCCGAAATAGGGATTCCTCTGTCACCTTTGAACACTTTCTGGGGTCTCAAACCACGAACTTAGAAATAGGAAACTTTTTCATCTTCGTCATATGCTGATTGCCCTAGTTTTGAAAATCTGTCTTATAACAGGCGTGTCCTTTTACTGTTACCTGACTGGTGATATTCTCGTATTAATCACTGAATATTTTAGTGGTTAGAAATAATAATAGTTGAATCACAGTCATCCTTAATATAAAAAAAAAAAAAACTCATAATCGGTAGAATGTGCGTCATCAAATATCCGCACCTTGATATCTAAAAGCATACCCGAGATTGCTAGTCCAAATAATTTTTTCTTTATTCCCCCATTGTGAATTTCTTTTACTTCATATTTAAAAGTATAGTTATGGATTTGGACACACACAGTTCTAGGTATGGCATTGTACTCCTATTTTCATCTCTTCCATCTTCCAGTGTCTTATTTTGAAATAGTATGTTGCATATTCTCCCTAACCTGTAATGTGCAATGTTTTGTGCAATTAAGAAATGTTCGCAAAAAAACCTTCATCTTTCCAATCTTTAAACAATATATATGAAAATAATTTCTTTGAAAATTATGCTCAACGGTTGCCAATTTCTTCTTCTGGAACTTTCTTTTTACTTCTACTTTGATTTCGTTTACTTAAATAAAGGACTGAATATGTAACTTGACAGATTTTACTTTCAGGAGAATAAAAATAATCCTATTTTATCTACTGTTTGCCCATTAACATGAATGTATTTATGTAATATGCACTAATAGGTTAAATCGTCTAGGTTAGGTTTGGTTTATCCATTATTTGCTTACTCGTGTGTGAAATGTAAGCTTCTCCATTGACCTTTGCATTTCTAAAAACATTGCGTTTGTAGGTCTGTTTACTGATAAATCCACGTCTTCTCTTAGGTGCAGGTTCGTCATGGGAACTAGAAATTTTCATTACAATATCACAACCATGAGTATGTTATTAAAGAGAAACTAGACAACACAAAGAAAGTAAAAACGCAAAATTGTCAAAAACAAACGACAAAGCAATTGAATAATACAAGTCAGAATGACAGCTGAAACAGTCATCAGCATTGCCAACTCTCATAATGCGTTTAAATTTTTTCTACAAAAAACTATTCCTTTACCTATATATAGCCACAATTTACCATAAACTCAATTATTTCATTGTTGTTCAATCTAATTCTTACTATTGGTAGGATATACAAAAAGAACAACATACTTCAAAAAAGTACTTTTGTATTATCCTCATAACACCACGTAATTATTTGGAAGTGCCAAATTTTAGTTGGTGCGTTAATTTAATCCTTATTCGTTCTTAAAGTAATTGTGATTAAGTTTAAAGACTCGGAATTCAATAATAAAGTTTCAAAAGAAACAATAATATCGTCACTCAATATTCAAAGACGTTTGGGAATTTAAATCGTCCTTATAGAGATGCTCATTAAAAAAGTTTTCCTTCATTAGATAGTTATAAAAAATTGACAAAGAAATCCAGTAAAATTGAAACGAGTAACATTCATCGCAGTTTTAATTATACTTTGATTTTTAACTTTTACAGAATAAAGACCCAATTTTAGGGACACTATATTTTATTTCAGTTGCAAAAAGAATACGTTGTATTACATTTGTTGGCCTCTATATATTTGTAAATGATCCTTGAAGGAGTTTTGATTTAAAGGAAGATTGTCATTATGGAATAACCATTCTACTGTGCATACGTTGAGTTAAAGTAAGCTCAATTCAACAAAAGAATCAGTTTCAAAGTATCAATTTGTATAAAAAGTGTTAAGATACTTCTGAAATTACGATTTATTAATTAAGGATTTCTTTGCAGTTTTCAATTCAAATTACAATTATTAGTACTAAACTGTTTATTTTTTGCTACGGTTCAATGTCTTATAGTTAGAGTTTCTATGTTATTATGGGAATGCTTATATTATTAATCGGTCATGAAAAATATAGTTTTTAAAATGATGTTAGTTTAGCGTTCATACTTCACAAGGATCTAAATAACACTACCGGTGATAGGTTATATACAGTTTTCATTTATTTAAATACTCACGTGTATTTCAAGTGCATTAAACGTAATAAGAGTTTATTTAATTTAATACTGAACTATCGAGTTATTTTTACGTATCTTATAAAAAAGTACAATCAAATTTACATTTATGGATTTAAAAAACCAAATTTATGTCGGACTAAGATAGGTGGTTTAATTAAATTCTAAATTATTACGAACTAGATATGCCATATGTATACGCTGCATGAACTGCGTTATAAGCTGAAGGAAGAGTCAAATGTTTCCCAAATCACTTAATTTGGCTGTCGTATATTATATATTGACGTTGGGATAACCTGTAGAACACAGAGTCAATATGCGTTCACTATTACTTTTCTAGAACGATCAACGTCTTCTATGTAGCCTCTTAGCACCTAACGCAATTAGTAGTACCAACTTAGAGTTTAAAGTTTGTGTTTTTTTAAATATGGAATATGTTAGGTTTTGCAAAAGAACCTCGTGCGTTTAAATTGAGAGAGAAATAAAAAAAACGATACGTATACGAAATAAACGATACGTTTTCAGTTATAATCTTGCAAAAGTGATATGTAGTTTATTTCTGTTTATTTCGATCACATTACCACATGGGTAAAAATCTGAGGGCAGTATAAATCCTCTACGGATGGATATACAAGTAACAGGTTTACTGAACATTGACTTAAGGTAAGGTACTTAAGGGTAAGGGAGAGATTTTACTGGCTTTCGATGTTCGCTGAAGTTGCCACAATCCTTTTGGATCAGTAGGATTTATTTGTCCTGCCTTGAGGAGCATCCAAGGGCACTTCATGAAGTCTGAGAGCATTCTCTGTATCTCACAGCTCTCGATAAATCTTGCTCTCGGCTGTCTACTATAGGTTACCTAATTTGAAACTATAATTGATTTCCATCTACAATGGAATAGTGTTACTTACGTTTTAGACATAAATAATATCGTTAAAAATATCAAAAACACATTATTTACACATATAAATTTATTATAATTAAAATATTAATTGAACCATTTAAATTGAGTTGTACTGTTTGGGTATTCAGTGTGCATGGGTCAAAAAATTACTAAACAATTTTGTCATTTAATAAGCTGTAAAGGCATGCATCCAGTTTTCAGTTCCATTCCATTTATTGTACGCCAATAAAAAATAAGTAGGATCCGTATTTATAAGCAAGTAAAAAATACATGACATAAAATTCCTAGAGCTTTAAGCATAAACTTCATATTATGAAAACGATTTTATATAAATATATATTATATCTTTTAAATTCTACATTCAAAATTTTGTATCCTATAAAAATGTTTCTTATAGAGGAAACAGCTATTAGTCCAGGCATTATTTATTTAAGCAACATTTAACTGAACAAGTTATTAAAGTTGAAATTGCTTACTCAGATTCATACTCAACGAAGTTTCTAGTTTTTTGCAGTAAGAATAGTGGAATGCTCTTATTTTACCGCAGGTCTCATCTTGCAAACAATCTGCAATTTAATTAAATAATGCTCCAGGCTGTCAGTAGATAGAATGAATGCTTTACATCTTGAAGCCAGTTTTAACCAAGTATTTACTTCCGCTAAGACATATTGGAAATCAGTACAGTATTTATTTCTGTAATGTGTTAATTAAGAGTGAATTCTTATACATAACTAAAAGTATTACAAGATTTTTTTATACATACATATGTATATATATATATATATATATATATATATATATATATATATGTATATATATATATATATATATATACATAGTAGTTTTAACAATGTTTATTATTGTGTTGTTCTAGTTACAATGATCTCAAAGACTCTAAACACAAAAGTTGGAACAATTAATATCAAACATAGTCATATTTTGGAAATATTAGTCTGAATAAACATCAGTCATATTATTTAGTTATTCTTAAGAACTAGTGGGTATCATTACTGTAGTACTTTGAACGATATCGCTTCATGTTACATTTTACACCTGTTGCCCAAGTCAATGTTAATTAATTATATTTTGTAAACTATACAGCGGCCCATTTTACAGTTTCTTTTCAAAAGGTATAATTCATGTTGATGATTTTAAGTAATATCGCACAATCATAAGTGATTTTTACAGTTTATTGAAAAATTACGATTTATTTACAAGATAACGATGTTCTATTAGGAGTACCTGAGAAGCACATGTTCTCGTATTGGACTGGCTCTCTGATCCTAAACCTCATTGCATTTTCCTCATTATATTGGTAATAGTTTGTAGCGTTGCCCACTTCTTCGCCTATTAAAATTATCTTAAATACCATGAGAAGACCTGTCTTCATATTTTGAACCGTGAAATGTATTTATTCTATTTTATTACTTGCGAGTTGGGAATTTTTATGAAACTAACTTCGCCCTTTGCCGAAACGTAAATTCTATAAAAAATCAAATTATTGGTTCGTTTGCTGTGACTCATTTTATCATAAGGATGGCGGTGTATATCCAGAGTTTCTCACGTAGGTGACCAGTGATGATACAACTTGACCATCACGGGGCATCGCAGCTTTAGTAACAAATCAGTGTCACCTGCACGGGGTCATAGACTACACAATCTATCGATGATGAGTAAAACCTGGCATTTCTTGTTACTAAACCACAGTTGGAAACCTTCAGTGGTAACATAATGATGGCGTTGACATCAAACCGCTCCACACGTGTAGTCACAGCACGGAACGTAAAATATATTCGTTAAAGGTCACCATCTCCCTGCCGACAACGCTGTACGTGGCGAGGTCGTAGCTGTGACGCCTGATATACTGTCCGAGGTATAGAACTCCAGTTTCGCATCAACCGCTCCGTCCAAGAATATCAACTAACATCTAATGCTCAGCGTATTCCTACGAACATTGAAAGGGACAAGAACGTAGCATTACGGTGATTCATTCCGTTGAATATATATTAAGTGCAAATCAATCTGCTATCCAACGTATCTGTATTTTTAATTAACACGTGGAAACAATATACTGCACAACTATGGGTTACTTTCTGTTTACGATATAAAACATGTATTGGTGAAATTAAATATAAGTGAAATTGGCTTGAATAAATAGAGGGCTGTTGAAAATCCTCTAAACTTTTATAGCTCTACAGTCCATTGTACGAGTATGCTCGTTCCATGATATGAAAGCCACTGCTAATTGGTAGACTGTAGAAATAATTGATAAGTGTAATTCATATTTGTTTAAAAAACTTTGTTTTCTTACACATTTATAACAAATTCAGAAAGGTACTAAAGAGTATTCCAATTTATTAGCCGTGAAGAAAAATTATTGACATTAAGTAAGTTTTTAAAACTTCCTCCTGAAATAACATATTGTAAATTATATTCACAAAGATATATACACTGTACTCGTATGACACGTATAATAACACTTATCATGTTTGATCTAATTGTGCATTATAATAGCTATACATCAACCACTGGGTCAACTACAAGCATGTTATGAAGTAAGTTAAGAAAAAGAACAAAAGGGACAGTTTCTGCGACTCGATGTGAATTTATTGAAAGCCCGTACAGTTACTCACCAGTGAAATAAAAACAACAATGAGTCTCACCTGTTCACACATTCTGTCACCCTTACCTCTACCAATCGTTCCTGGAAGTGGGTTTTCTCTTTACTTTTCAATACTATTTAATTTAAACTTGTTGTAATTCCTTTTTTACGCTGGAAAAAGAAAACCTGTATTTTTTATGGTTATAAGTTTAATTATAGGCAATATCTCACTGATATTTATACCAATTTAGGTTCCCTTCAAAGTTAAACCATGATTTGACTTATCTATGGTTAAAAATAAATAAAAATTGGTACACTTAACGTCCTTTTGCTATATTTATGGAGACCGAAGGATTTGCCCTCCTGTCATATGTAAGGTTTTGAAAGTTTGGTTTAGTTTAAGATTAAGGTTGTGACATATTATGAGCAAGGATTGCTGTGAGAGGATTTAATAATAGGTTAGATTGGCAGTACAATACCCTCAAATGAACCAACACATATTTTATTTTGTGACAACATCTCATTAAATTGATTAAAAATTTTAATTAACAATTGATTGGGTCAACCGATATATTAAGCACAAATTTTAATACCTTAATACTTTGAAGACCTATTTAATATTAAATTATTCATTACAATTTATTTTAAATTTAATTCATTATAACATTTACCAGTAATTTTGTAGTGTTGCAATAATTATTTTAAATAGCTAAACATATACATGAATTTCCATTTTCGAAATTGTGAACATTTATATAGATATGGAATTGAAAATGATTAATGAACCCTAAAATATACTAAGTTCTTAAAATTACTTACATTTTATTCCACTTTACACTTATTACGCCTAGAGATATTTTTCCGCACACGAACACCAACACTAGCACTCCCGAACCTCGCTTTTCGACTTCCCGTCCTCGACCTCCTCCTCTCTGCCTTCTTCTTCTTCAGTTTTTATGTTATTCTCCTGCCAGCTCATGACCACGCCTCTGCCAAATCTCTCCATCATAATTGATGAGTACCAAATTTTCATATCAGCATGGCTGCCCCTTACATTGTCGCACGGTTTTTTTATAATAAGCATTTCCGCTGCTTAAGCAAGCATTTCCTGTTTGTTCACCATCGGTGTCTGGGCGGATGTGCGTATCCACTTACATCCGGAGGATGTTTGTCTCGAATTGTAATACAAGACTTCCTTTCCAGCAACTATCTGTACATCGATTCTATGAATTTTATTTTACTAATAATTACATATGTCTTACACATATAAACTTCAAGACCTATAGTTATAAAATAATCACTTATGAAAGTGAAAAGTAAAATTATAGGCTACGAACAGAACGTTACAATTACTGAACAGAAACCAGTAAGAAAACAAAGAAACAGATAATTGAAAACATAACCAAAAGAGAATTACATTCAGTCAGCTTACATTCAGACAGGAAATATAATTTTCAATGGCGTAAGTAATACTAGTAATATATATATATATATATAACAAAAGAAGTTTCTTCGTGAACTTCTTAGAAAATTCTGCTAGGTAGTATACCAAGAAACCTGATATTGTATAAGTTAAAATGTAATTAAATCACATTACGAGGATATGCTTGTTTGTAAAGTTGAGACTTCAAGTTGTTCGTCAAAAGTATGTACAACAATAATAAATTACTGAGTTTCCTTATAGCTTTTAGTTTTTAGAAGTAATTAACCTAAAAATTCATAAATGGTTATTCAAGGAGTGTTTATGTCGAAAAATCCTTAATTTAACATACTTGTTTCCTGACAGCTATTTACAAGTTATGGATCATTTAGTTCTAAACTGACTTCAACTGAGTTCGTGTTATCTGATTTATTATGTCTTCATTAAACAAGTAAGACAATTTAGAACAGACTGTAGGAGAATTGGGTACTATTGATCTCAAGCAACTGGTAAGTAAGGTCGAACTTAAAAGATTTACTGTTGTGGTATCTATCTTGGTTAGCTGTATAAATCGTTCATTATGGAAATAAAAAGAGTTAATGAATTTTGAAATATATTTCTCCAAGTATTTTACAAATTATCGTATTTCTTTGTGTGGCACTTTTCAGGTTTAAAGAAACTACATAAATATTTGTCAATGCTGTGAGTTGATAGTTATTGAGTACAACAACCTCACAACATATTCTACCTTAGAAACAATGCCCCTTCAAATTTCATGGCTGCTGCTGGATTTGAAAGTCGTCTACACTTTCAAAACTGTACAAGTATAAAGCTGTAATAAGTTTACGACGTTCATTTCTTTGAGCGAATTTTCTGAATGGAGTATGTCATTTGGCTATGTTAAAAATTGATTCTCAAAATTGTACCAAAATTTACATAAAAAATGTTTTAATTTGTTAAGTTTAGTTTTACTATTTCATTTATGTATAAATACTCTTTTATATTTTATGCCTTTTGTTATATTTCCGATAGTTTATTTAAATTTTTGGTGTTTTGGAATAATATGAAGCACTACTATTCCATAAACGGGAATCTTATTTATTCTCTTAAGAATTTAAAAACATTATTTGTTATTTGACAATAAATTAACTGTGGGAGTTATAACCAGGTATTTTTTATTAAAGTGATTTCATCTAAAACATACAATCAACTAAAACATTCATATTAATTAAAACCAAGAGAAAAATTAAACATTAGTTTAAGAAATAGCACACTTTTGCCGACAACGTGAGTTATAAGCGTCAATAGTGAAACTACAGCCGTAAGTTGAAATTAGAACATATGATTGAGATATGAAAATGTTAGATCATATTGCTTTGTACAAATCATAACGAATGAATTCCTGCCAATTCTCCCTGAGATCGATGCAACTTTACCACCCATAAAGAAAGAAATAAAAGATTTCCTTTTGTTGCTACTGCTGGATTTATAATATGGCCAAGCCTGCAACCTCAGGCTAACTTTTTTTAAAGTGGGTTATATTTACGTTTTCAAGATTCAGAGTTTCTCCGTGAAATCCTTTTTATATATTAATACTAAAATACATTCCCAAATTTATTTAGAGCTTACTTACGTAATTTCTAATTTATGTATAAGAAAAACGTAAAGAGTAATTTATAATCATAACATGTATGGATTTACGTTTTAATTCAATTTTGTTGAGTAGCAGTACTCATAGTTATAAAGAGAAAATTCTTAGGAATCCCTAACATCCGTGAGACATTTTATGGTCATTTTAAATAAACCACATCTCGGCATTTTACCCCGTCATGTTGCTCCACGTCATGTTCCAAAGGACTCCTGCTAGAGCGACTTTTAGATCCCTATTGTGGACTAGGAAACTTTTCATTGCACCTCTGATGCTACTTATAGTGTGATTAGAAAAATTTAAATCACACTCAATCAAGAACCATTGCTCCAGTTTTAGTTTTCCTTTAATAGGACGAATTTTTCATTCTGAAGCGAAAAACGAAAAGTTATGTTCCCCGGCATTTCTGAGGTAACTTTTGGTAATTATAAAAAAAAATCACCTTCTAAAAGGGCTTTTTCAGGCTTCCCATATGGTTTTATATGTCAAACTTCTAACGTGATTTCCTGGTAGATTATTATCCAATCCTAATACACTTAAAGTAGTGCCAATCTGAGGCAGTCCTATTTCGTTTTAAAATTAATAATAAAAATCTTTTCAGTAGTTCGGGAAAAACATCGATGAACATACTTTAAAAGCAGATTGAATGATATAACCTCTTTCTTTTTGAAGTTGATTGAAAATGATGAATATTTTATGTGTTTTGGGATTTAAAAAGAAAACTTTGGTAAACTATTATTTATCCAGGGGTGGCATTTGGAACAAAATAATTACTTACAAATATAATACGCCTTATACAAAGTAGTCTCGTAAAACCAGTTAAAATCACTCAGTTACAGCCGCAGTGAACGTGTAAGACCGTAGAGAGACCTTAAAGATACTTTGTAAATATTAAGGCTATATAATATATTTTCTGAATACAACAATTATATTCAAAGGTTATCGGAATAATAAACCGTTGGCCGATATGTCAAACACTTTTTTTTGAAATTAAAACACCTTTTACCTGTAATCTATTTGATCATCCAACAAACTCGTTACTCTGCTCTATCCACACAGTTCAATGCCACGGATGATTGTGAGTTTTCTATGTATTCAATAAGATTTTAAAACGTATTACAATAAATTCTTAGTTAATATCTTTTTATTATTTAATATAAATTAATATGTTTTATTTTCGTAGGATATATATTTTATATATAAAACAAAATATAAGATTAACTACGTCGTTATTGACAGGAGATATAGATGTTACCAAGTACACAATATATACACAGAGCAAGACCTGATTACACGTAGTGCAATTATATGTAAATGACGGAACAGTCTCAGTCTGCAGGCTAAGTCAGTGCAATTACCTTAATCGTACTTGCATGAGTATTAGTATAGTCTTCGCCTTCAAGAAGTGAATACAATTCCACTTATAGTATTAGCATACGAATTGCACTTGTCTCAATATACAAAGCGTTAAACATAGATATTTGTAGAGGGATAATATATTTTTACATATGTTTGTAATTGGTAAAATTGTTTCTCAAACCAAATCAAGCGTTACCTGATTTGTTAATACCAAAATATTCTTGTCAATATTAATTAGTTAATAACTAAAATGTATACTTTTGTGTTGTGTAATAAAAAATTTTTATAGTATAAATATTAAAATATATTAGTTGACAGAGTCACATTTACCACGGAGAGCTTTTAGTTTTACTAGGAAAGAAACTGTAATTTAATTCTGGAAAGTAATGCGTAACTCATATTATACGAGTACAATACTTTAGGTTCTCAATTAATGATTTATATGAAATCTGCATTTATAATGTATCATTTATAATATTGTAAAGCATACATTCTTTAAAAGTACTGCGCTGAGAACTGTTTATATGAAGCCTAACTAATCGATAAAAAGGAAAGACAACTTAAGCAATTCTTTACTAATAGTATATTACTAGTATGTCCAATGGCCTATTTACTATGAGTTATTTAATTACAAATATTATGATACGACGACATTACTTTAGTACAGTAAATACTTATTTGTTATAGTTTATTGGACTAATAAGTTTAGGGCCTGCTGTTTGTAGGTTTTCCTTCTAAGTTTCAAATTACACATAATAATTCACTACTGATATAATTACTATAACTTTATTTTTATGATATATTCAAGGTAATGTCAAATGTATGTTTGTTTTAAGAGGATAATACAGCACTCACGTATGGACTTAATTAGTGATATAGAAATAAAACCTTTTTTAAGCTCTGCACTATAATAATTACTCACTAGATGGATAATACTAAGGTACTTCAGTATAACTATAGAGTAAGTTATACTACATCTGCAAGCAATATACGTAGTAATTTCGCGTGGTAGTAACAATCGTATATTTACTGAAGAAGCAAACAATGTCTGATGTACAATGTGTCTGCACGTATTGTGTTCCATGCATTACAACACTGTGGCCTCCGCTTGTATTACAAATACAGGTCTGATTACTTCAGCTTCTTGTGGCTTTACACGCAATTTTCGAAATTTAAGTGCTTAGTCTAAAAAAAAAATTTATGATATAATATGATTGCGTCCTATAAAGTTTTTAAACGTCGTAAGTAGGCATACATCATATGCATACTATTTCAGTGTTTATGCATAGGAGTATCAGAGTTTAATATAACTCGTATATCATTATTTCCATATGTAGTAGCATATCTGGTTCGAATTAATTATGTTTCCACCGCCTCAGATGAGTGTTACTTGTTGCCCCGATAAAAAATACAAATAAATAGTTCTCTAAAATCTGCTTTGGTGAAAAAGAGATTTCTTCCGGATATTGCAATCTACTTGAGATCCATGGTTCTATTCCCATAGTTGAGTTTCCTATGAAGAAAATATACTTACATGGACTGAAAGCCTATTGGGGTCTAGTGTGAAATCCTATCTACATCGGTATAGTGAAAAATTCTTATTAAGTTCAAGCAGCTTTCCAAAATAATCGTTTATAAGATTTTACGTTGTCGTCCTGTTGTTTTTTCGGACTTTAGTCTGGCAAAGAATGGATCTTGTTTCATGTTAGTGTTAATTTTTTTCGATAAGCGCTTTTAAAATGCCATATAAAAACGGAAAGAAAGCTCACCAAATTAGAGTACCTTACGTGAAAAAATTCGCAGATATTTTTATTAAGGTTGGTTTTTTTGTGTAGCCTAAATATTATTACCAATTCATTAGATGTTTTAAATTTATCACTGGCGCAATCTGGAATAAAACATAGCTACCAAATTAAGTAGCTATCTGGTATCTGCTTTATATTTTATTTGGTATCTGCATTACATTACCGATCTAACACTATATACTTAATATCTTATAATAAAGTAAATTTAAACAGAAGTTTAAACCTATTTATCGAACTTCATCTAAAAGTATATATCAACCATTGTTTAGTGTTAGTTAAATTTGGATTACAAAATTTATATAATAGCATTTTCTTTTAAGAATTCAAAAATATTCCAGATACATTTTCTTATCTTTCTCTTCTTATACACCTTTTTAGATTTAGTCGAATCGGTCTAGCCTTTCCCGAGATTAGCGTTTAGCAACACATTTAGCGATTCATTTTTATGTATTAGATACGTTGTACTTAATACGAGAGTACAATACACTCACATAAATCATAACCATGTCAACTTATTTCTAACATAAAACTGGTGATAGATAAAATATGTGCCTTTTGGTGTAAAAAATTCTTAGCTATACAGTGTAAAGCCTTAAATGAGCTTTAGGGACTTTGTAATGTAAACTATTAACAATTTATATTGAGTCGCAGAACAACATTCTGTTAAAATAATATTCTAATATTTCCCATTTGGAATTAATAAATTTAGTGTTACAAATTCTATGTAATTAATATTTTGAATCACTTTATAGAATCATGTGTATATGCTAATCACTTTTTATCACTGTAGATTAGCATATACACATTTTATTGATTAAGACGCAAAAAAGATTTGTTTTATGCAACTTAATTTTAACCGCATAGCCGCGCACGACATTTCTTCCCCACTCACTGAAATCACTATTTGAAAATTACTTTTTTAAAGGATGGATTTGATACACAAGTACGATACAAATTATGAATTTAGAACCCCGTTTTATGTATAATTATGAACCATTAGACAGTTAGTAACTAAATTATAGTCAAGAATACAGAATTACGTGTGATGTACTTGATGAACATTGTCTAGTCCCTTTTCTTAATCATACTATGCGTCTAAAAATAGTTGAAATATTTCGGGGCATTTACATAAATTATTGGCAAAGGAATTATCCAAACCCATTGAAAATCTTATTGTTGTGATATTTCAATTGCATAGTACCTTCAATGTATAATGTGTCCTTCGAATGTTAAAAAATATAATCTTGCCAAGATAACTAATATGTTTAAAAATCCGAACAAAAAAAGTACTATTACGAGGAATGTTTAAACTTTAAGGAGACTAAACAAGAGAAATTAAAAGTATTAAATCGCTTTGTAAAAGAAGTTGGGATCACTTTGAAGTCACTGAGAAACGTCTGTCAATAAACCAATGCCGTCACAGACCAATAATTCACGATTCAATATTGAGAGAAATGATCAATGGGATTTAATACTTTCTCCCTGATATGGTTCCTTTACAAACACATTATAAGATAAATAAGCTTTATAGCTATATTTTTACGTGAATGTTTTTTATAAAAAATCCAATTAAATTTCCGATTTTTGTAATAAATGTATATATAATTATGTTTTATAAAGTTCTTTGTGTGAATCTTAGTAGTGTATGAGAAGTATTAAGAAGATGTGAATATCATCAAGAAAGGAACAATACATGTTTAGGTATAATTAAATGATTGTTTCCTGATTACATTGTTTATAACTGTGGTAGTTCAACAAAAATCGAATCTGCATAGTGAAAAAACAAGAAATAAGTTTTATAATTTATATTAATGAATACTATAGATTTTTGCTGCTCCTTAATGTATGTATTTGTAAAACACATACAATGCAAGTTCATATAAAAAATGTTAAACTTTTATGTAGAATAAAAATGGAGTATAGCGAAGGGATAAACGTATTTCGCATCCTTTAAGGCGCACAAAGAAATCTATTTACGTCCTTAATGTTTACTGAACCCTTTTCCTTTAATGTTTATATTGGTAACGGTACTATTACATGTGCATTGTACTCTCTATCCCTTTAACATACAATAATTTTATATATTTTTCAAACAACACTTTTATATTTATCATAAAACAAATTTTATTAAAAAATAACAAATTTATTTTGCAGAATAATGTTCACTAAGTATAAATAAAATTAATTAAAATAAATATAGTAGACAGTTTAGTTAGATCATTATTCTATATCCTGAGTGGAGAAACGGTTGATTTTAAATCTTCTAAGATGTAATATTGAGTCAGAAGGAAAACAGTATTAATAATATTTGATTCAGAAGCTTTTAATATTTGGAAGTATATGTTCTTTTAAACTTGTGGTCTTCTAGTATAGTTGACTGAAACCAAGGAATAGCCCTAATATTTTATAAGTACGGGAAGACAAAAATGTATGAATGCTGTAATTTATTGCTAATCACAACCAAGTCTTACTGTTTTTCCGGGAACGTAAGTATAATTGCTTATGGCCCAACGAACTAATCACCAAATGCCAAACCAAACGTTTAATTTTTAAGGGTGTTGGGTATGTTGCTCTCTCATCCAGTGAGGGTTAACATCAGCCCAATAACGAACTTTGTGTCTGTTAACGTTACCGTTTAACACGAAAGTTGTTTCATATGAGAAAGCAATGCTGTTTAATCCATGTTCATCTTCATTATTGTCCATGACTTCTCGACGATTGAAATTGTCCTCACTTTGAACTAAACTAAACTTTGAACTTTTAGTACATGAACTAAACAAATTTCCGACTTTTTATAACCAATTTAAATTTAGTTTTATAATTTATAATTATTTAATAGAACATAATACAAATTTTTTGTTTTCGTTCTAAACAAACTTCTACTCAAGCGTTGTTCTCAGCGAGATATGTAGGTTTTGGTTAGAGTATTTATAACAGATAGATCTGTAGAGAAAGCCGTCCTGGGATTTCCAACCAACATTCCAGAAGCAACATTTTGTTATTGTAACACATCCTTGGGTTGGTCGATTCCATTTGTTGAAAAAGGTGAGTCCAGGTATTTCTTTACTTAAAAATATTTGTTAAAATCCACAAACATACGAAGAGAAGTTTGCAAAAAAAGTTTCCTGGAATACATTGAATTGGAAAACAATTATAATAGTATATACTGTATGTTTCATAATTAAATTTAACTAACACTAAACATATGTTGATGATTTTAGCTGAAGTAAAGTTCACAAAAGAGCTTAGAAGCTTTATTTATATTAAAATTTAACAAAATATTAAATATACAGTGATCAGTAGTGTAATGCAGATTGCAGAGAAAATAATATTTAGATTTAATACGGCTTGCGTCATTGATGAGTTCTACAAATATAATGTACAGAAAAAACTATTAATAAAACCCCACCTTAAAGGACAAAGCTGTGAATGTTTGGACATAAAGTACTCGAATGACCTAGAGATTAACATACATTGTGACAGTGGCTAGAGGGAAACTAGAGGAATGAACACTAATATGCCTCAACGATCCTAACTTCTTTCCCAGATTGTAGTCCGTAAAACAATAAGACTTTAATAACTCAAAACCTATTATAAACGATTATTTTATGTTGCATGAACTGAGTAAGAATGCATCGGAAACATCGATACATTCCATGTATCGGAAACAGATGCTTTTTGACCGAAATAGGCTACTTTATTCTATATATTTTATGTATATTTTTCACAAAGTCAACTATGTAAATGGTAACTATCTTACCTCGAAATCAGAGTACAAGTGCCGGGAAATAGACGCTGTTTTGGCCGAAGTAGTCTTCTTTATTCTACATACTGTATGTATAATTTTTAACAAACTCAACTATGTAAATGGTAACTAATCTTACCTCGAAAGCAGATTACATGTGCCGGAATAGACGCTGTTTGATCGAAGTAGTCTTCTTTATTCTATATAATTTATGTATATTTTTTACAAAGTCAACTATGTAAATGGTAACTATCTTACCTCGAAAACAATTACATGGCCGTAAATAGACGCTGTTTGACCGAAATAGGCTTCTTTATTCTACATAATGTATGTATATTTTTCACAAAGTCAACTATGTAAATGGTAACTATCTTACCTCGAAAGTAGATTACATGTGCCGTAAAATAGACGCTGTTTGATCGAAGTAGTCCCTTCTTTATTCTACATATGTATATTTTTTAACAAACAACTATGTAAATGGTAACTATCTTACCTCGAAAGTAGATTACATGTGCCGTAAATAGACGCTGTTTGATCGAAGTAGTCTTCTTTATTCTACATACTGTATGTATATTTTTAACAAACTCAACTATGTAAATGGTAACTATCTTACCTCGAAAGTAGATTACATGTGCCGTAAATAGACGCTGTTTGATCGAAGTAGTCTTCTTTATTCTACATACTGTATGTATATTTTTTACAAACAACTATGTAAATGGTAACTATCTTACCTCGAAAGTAGATTACATGTGCGTAAATAGACGCTGTTTGATCGAAGTAGTCTTCTTTATTCTACATACTGTATGTATATTTTTTACAAAGTCAACTATGTAAATGGTAACTATCTTACCTCGAAAGTAGATTACATGTGCCGTAAATAGACGCTGTTTGATCGAAAGTAGTCTTCTTTATTCTACATACTGTATGTACATTTTTTAACAAACTCAACTATGTAAATGGTAACTATCTTACCTCGAAAGTAGATTACATGTGCCGTAAAATAGACGCTGTTTGATCGAAGTAGTCTTCTTTATTCTACATACTGTATGTATATTTTTTAACAAACAACTATGTAAATGGTAACTATCTTACCTCGAAAGTAGATTTACATGTGCCGTAAATAGACGCTGTTTGATCGAAGTAGTCTTCTTTATTCTACATACTGTATATTACATTTTAACAAACTCAAACTATGTAAATGGTAACTATCTTACCTCGAAAGTAGATTACATGTGCCGTAAATAGACGCTGTTTGATCGAAGTAGTCTTCTTTATTCTACATACTGTATATACATTTTTTAACAAAGTCAACTATGTAAATGGTAACTAACTTACCTCGAAAGTAGATTACATGTGCCATAAATAGACGCTGTTTGATCGAAGCAGGCTTCTTTATTCTACGTGTGTATATCATTTTTAACAAACAACTTATGTAAATGGTAACTATCTTAGAGCATCGACATAGCTTAGGCGGAATGTCGAAACTTTTGATCGAAGTACCTTTATTCTAAGACCTGTATGATTAAAGTAACAAGTTAAATGGTCTATCTTACACTCGAAATTAAGTACAATATTACACCGGAATAGATTTTAACCGACGGGTAGCAGTCTACATACTGTATGTTGATTTTTAACAACTTAACTATGTAAATGGCTTCTCAGTCCTACCTCGAAATGTATGTACAAGTACCGGATAAGACGCTGTTTGACCGTACTTCCTTCATCGGGCCAATACAAGGCAAACTAAACTATGCCAGAGGAAATATCTTAAGCAGATTACATGTGCCGTAAATAGATTACGAAGGCAGGGAACATATATTTCTGTTGGGACATTATTGTAAATTCTACTTCGCTTAGGCGGGATGTCGAAACTTTAGGTTCTAAACCTTGATTAAATAACAAGTTTCTCATCGACACCATAAAAATATTTACACCCGGTGAATTTTAAACGGACGGGAGCAGATACCTTTTGACTGAAAAGGCCTCAGTCCTACACATGTATGATACTTCTCGGGCCAAAAAGCAAACTAAACTATGCAAGAAATATTTTAAGCAGGAAATAGATTACAAGGATTCTATTCGACCAAATTAGGTTTTCCGTCCCTTTGTCAATATTCCTGATCTGGAAAACCAGTAAAAACAGCTGTGGTATCGATATATTTCATTCAAACCAAAATGCTCTTTCATACGCAAAACATATATATATATATATATATAAATAATAATTAATAATATAGTATAATTGTAATCAATTAAAAAATAACTTTTTTTGCTTTGTCAATTAAGCTGTCATTTGCTTCAACTGCGATCTAGTTCAATATAGTTTTAAAGTTTCTCCCGGCTTGTTATAGATGACTTCAGAAAGTTTCCACCAGTCAAACTAGACTGATCTTGCAGTAATTGATTCATTAGAACTAGTGTTCTCTTCTATTCTAAACAGAAGCTAAACTTTACTTAAATGGGTATAATAATTACTAAGTACCAAAAAATCAGACAACTTTTATAGCTGTAATACAATCCAGAAGGTATCGCTCTATAAGTGAAAAATATTTCTTTATTGCACAATCACATCATTATAAAAAAAAGGAAATACGTACCTTATACATACATATGTAGAACTATAGCTTATCAGAAAGATTTAACTTTTTTCAATATTGCTTTCTTTTATGTTACGTTATACTAAAATTATCTGAAATAGTATATTTATTTGGCGATATAAACGCCACTGGGAACATTGTAACTGGACGTCACTAATACCTCTGGGGCTACATGTCAAAACACTCAGAAGTTCAGTTGTTGCCCGACTGTCTTATTACCCACCGGGAACTTCGCATTAACTCCTGTTTGAAGTGGTTAGGTTGTACACGCGCTGCAATCCACATCCACTCTCCAGGATTTCCAGTTAGGGATAAGTGTGTTAACAATTACAGAACATAAAATAAATACTAACTGTTGCTCCCTACGCTTACAATTAGATAGATGTTATTAAAACAAACAAATGCTAACAACAACATATTAATATAAACAATTACCTTGATTAAATCATTAATTTTTTTCTGCTCCAGGACAACTGAGCATGATATAAATGGTTACTTAATGGTTATTTTGTATAAAAGAAAAACAAAACTGATAGTTAAGTGAGAATGACACATACTGACCTATTGAATTATGTTATAAAGTTTAAATGTTTTTATAGATTCTTGTACTAAAACTACAACACTGATTAGGAAATAGCTGCCTTTGACAATCGCGGTTCTATTTGCGTAATATTCCTACCTCGATACTTTATTGAGTAAAGAAGTTTTAATATTTATAACATCTTAGCATTGGCTGTATGAAAAATTGCGGTATTTTGCAAAAACATTTTCATTTTCTTGTTATTATTATACAATAAGAATATATTTCGCTATCTGATTACAAGGGTTTCAATCATTTGGTTATATAAACTACTCAAACGTTAGGAACCATAGCACCAGCACCTATAACCCTTTGATTGACGACATTTTCTACATCATGCATGTTTCCTCATACTAATCGGTTCATAACGGGTGTATTTTCAAATTTTTGATTGCTCTAGAAAAGTCTTTCAGTCTTACTTTGGTTTTTGAATTAAAACTAAAAAAAACTTAAAACGCTCTATGAGCTACATCACAAATATGACGTGAATTCCTCCATTTCCCATAACGTAGAAATCTGTCCCTTTGTTCCTAATAATGTTCTGTTCAAATTACTGATAGTAAACTAAAAAATATTGTTCTTATCAGTTTTCGAATTCAGAAACGGCCAATGGTTCTACTTAAAGGCACTAACTACCACAACTACTAACAATGATAAGATAACTTATGAACATTACCGTTACATTATAACTGGTTTCTAAGTGAAGATTTTGTTTAGCAGAGATTTATGTCAAGCGTAGATTGGTCAGTTAAACATTCACATCGGGAAGGTAAATCTGGAAATATGGATGTATTTCTAAGAACATCACGTTTGATTTTGGTTATGTTTGGAATAACATTAAAAATGTAACATGTAACGTTATACTCTGCTGAAATATGTATAAATCATAGAAAACAAAAAATCATTTTTTATATTCTCACTGTCAATACTTTTATTCTTGTAATTAGAATAAAATGTACGACAGGCAATTAGAAATATTACAACATAGAGCTTACATAGATTATGATATTTTATTATTTTATGAATTGGTATGTTATAATTGTATTTAAGGAGGCATATATAGATATAATAAATGAATTTTGTAATTATCTAGTTTATCAGCTTGAACTATATTAGGAAATTAAGAAAATGCATAACGCTTGATTTGATTCTAAACATACGATAAACTGTCAAGCAATACAATTGTTGCTATTTCGGTTTTGTGTTCATGATTATAAAATACTTTGTAACTCATAAGGGCCGAAACGGAAAATTAAGGTCTTAGTAACGGGTTGTTTTCAAACCACAAACAAAGTAACGGGTAACACTAAAATCAAATATTCCTGTTGTTGACACCAAAGTTAATAATTTTGCTCGTTTGTACTCTGAGGATTCCGTTTGACGTTTAAGAGCCACCCTCTTGAACTGAAAGCATCGGATATCTATTTACTTTGTTTTTACTTATAGTTTCATTCTTTATTTTGCATTTACTAATAAAATTAATAAAAAAAGTTAGGCTAATAATGATTGCTTTCTTTTCCTTACAGAACGAATACAAAAAAGGATTTTTAAGATTTTCTTTTCTCTCATCTATAATATTCATCATTTATATATTGCTATTATACCTATTAAGGATTGAATATTTAATCAAAAACAGCCTATTGACCAAGCCAAATGTTGTTTAATATTGTTAGTAAACCTCACTGCTTACAGAGTTATAGCTATATTTTATTTTCTATTCAACTTACGAATGTCCATTTGTTATAAAATATTTACAATTTTAATAACTTTAATTGAATAAATGCATTTTAATTAAATAATTCATACTTACCATAACAATTTACTAATAACGAAAAAAGAAAAAAGATTTGCATTTAAAAGCAACCATAATAATTTTGATGCCCTTTTTACTGTTATATTGTAGATTTTTCCTCACTTAGAACATAATCTCAGGCAGTTTTGGATGTGTAGGTCTATAATTTCCAGCAATTGGTGGATATTTCTTACCATGAGCATAACTCTGAACGTTTTAGTTCAGAATCAGTTCTTTGTTATAATAAATATAAATAAAAACAAACTGATTGAACATTGTAAACTTGTAAACAAATAATATAAGAAACTCTCAAAGCATGCACCACCAAATTGTTACTTAACCTAAGTAACTGCTACTTTTATCCGAAGTATGCGGTACAGAATAATTTTAAAAATCTTAGATCTAAATGCGGCGTGCAGTGCAGTTTCTATTATGTGAATTCTACTTTCATTACATGCTGCACTCAGTTTTGTCATATGATTTCACATATATTATCCATTATGTACATGTAGAAATACTCAATAAACTTTTGATATTATAATATTATTTCAAATTCGCGAGGTTATATACTATTTCAATTACAATAAACTTAAATAGGTAATCACACAAAGCTTATTATTATTTAATATCTGTGTAATAATCACTAACTTTTTAAAAGTAATATTCCACTTGCACTAAATTGTTAATTTTCCGTTAGAATAAGCGTTTATTTACTATAGTATTATCGTATATCATACTATAGATTTAATTCAATGGTAGACTTTTCGAGAAAGGAATCCTATACATCTATGCCCCATTATTTGTAATATTTTACTTTAACTTTAGTTATATGATTTGAGTACTAATTTATTTATTCATGACTCCAATGAATTTTATTAACAATTTTATTAATTAATTGCTATTCCAGTTCACTACTAGTTTCGTACTGACGATATTTAAAACGGAAATACAAGACTGTAGTGAAAGTGATACTGACTAAATTACAGAAACTAATAAAAACGATAATAATGTAAATGTAAAATGTTTATTACTATAATATTCAGAGGCAAGTGATCTTTATACAGGTATATGAAATGTAACAAATGTTACAAAAATATGTATAAAATTACTAAAAAACAGAAAACTTTTCTATGGTAAAAATTGAGTTTTTCTTATTATTGTAAAATATTAAAAATAATCAATTAATTATTAGCAAACGTACTTTAAAAATATATATAGGCTATATTATATATATATATATATATATATATATATATATATATATATATATATATATATAGTCTTTTTGAATGTGAAATCTTTAAAGGAAATTCCTATCTATGAACGGCCTATAATTATGCAAGAAAAGGATTATCAAAACGCTTATTGATTCCAACATTTCTTTAATTGTATTTATAGAATAAGAAGTACAAGATTTAAGATACAAAAACAACGAAAATTAAAGAATCGTTTAAGATTAAACTCATTATATACTTTAAAGATTATTACGGCCCGCATTCACTTCCTTTGTTATGGTGATTCTAAATAGCCTCCACTCTTGAGAGCTCCAGTTGTAACACGTTGCACTGTGTTTTCAGTTGTACTAAACATTACGGGATTCTCACAAGTGTCACTAATCCTGTACACAACCCGCTTTGTTACCACGTTCAAAATAAGCTTATGTACGTACTTGTTGTATGTAAAGTCTGGTTTAACTTCCGAATGTATGGGGATTTTCTATTACTAAAACATTTAAACTTATGAATACAACGTTACAAACTATTTAAAATTAACATACATGACAAATTAATCTTAACTATCATTGTTTATTCAAGAATTAGATTTTTTATTAATGCTCACTCATTTTTTTTACACATTATTGGAACAATAAGACATCATTTATTATAGATGACAAATTCTTTACGTATATTGCCAGGGAACGAAGAGGGGAAAGAAAACTGGTCCACATATTAATTTAAAATAGCCATGTTATCTGTCATTGATAAAAAGGTACATCTATGGTGGCCATTCGCAATGTTAAACACACCAAATATTGGCATCATTTAGGGAATTTAGCCTTTTTAATTACTAAGGTCAATCAATCAATCAATGTTTATTTCAGGGACATGATTTATAAGTATATAAAACGTCAATATTTAGAGTTTAGTACTAAAATATTGAACATTGTCACCATATCAGCATCACCTTAAACATAAAATTCAGCATTCATGTATCCTTCATCCATTTTAGATACACGAATTCATAACACATAACACATAAAGGTTTATTCTGTCTTGGATGAATTTATTTCTATTTAAATTCAAAAATAAAATATTAAACTAAATTTTATACAGATAGATAGCAGATTGTAAAATGATAGTAATAGTAAATTCTTATATATCGTTTTTCGAGCAATTAAATTACATTACAACTATTATACTATTTGAAGAGGCCAGTGAGAACAAAATGATACGTCATATCGTTCTTTGTATAACAATTCTACGTTACGTATTACATATAGTGGTTTGAAATAAAAAACTTACTTCAATTTGTTTCAAAAGGACACAACAATAAAAAATTAAGACATTTTGTTTTGATTTGCCGGCTTTCTGTAGGCGTTTCCTCGTGCTGTTAGCTGCATAGTTTGTCCCATAATGTTGAATGCCGAAAAGGAACGAGTGCTTAATGGTGTCTAGAAGGAAATGAGTTGGAGGACGTCGGGGCACACCATTTCACCATTTACAAACTTGTGGAGAACTACTAAGTCAGCTTTAGTCCTGCGAGTCTCAAGATGATCATTTAGAAATCATCGATAGGCACTTGGAAATAATGGTAACACATTTCTGACACCTACCAAGAGAATTAATCTTCGCTGGATTCATTCAATGTCATCACAAAGGTATTTTTACATGCTTACATACATTCACACACATGTAGCTTGAAAAATCTATAAAACAACTCTTTAATATACCAAATAAACTAAAATAGAAGTATATTAAAGGGATTCTGTCGTCAAGTAATCATTTTTGTCAATGTTTTCGTTACAGATTTTCATTAAAACCACCATCATAAATAAAAAATGTAGCGATAAATTAAAAGTTACACTTATCATATTCATTAATTGATTCAAAACGTACATGCACAATGCATATAACTTATTCAAACACATTTCTTTTAATATTGAACCGTATTTAAGAAAAAAGACTGTAATTCAGAGAGGGCTGCTTATTAGTTGAGTTGGCACAATTTAACACCATCACCAAAGACAATGGAGTTTACAAGCATCCGACAGGACATTACGCACGTTTTACCAACTAAGCAAACACACTAGTCATGTATTGGTAGTTGTGAAAATGTCATGTTTAGGCTATTTAAATTGTTGTCATTCTGCGATTTTCTTGTTACAACCTCAGTTACCCATTAATGCAAATGTACTAACATTATAAGTTTATATTTTTACCTTTAATTTCATCATTATGACCCTAAAATCAAAAGAGTTCTTCTTTGGACCAAGAGGAACCTAACGACCTAGTCTCAAGACTCCAAGGCCAATTAATTAACAGATATCCTACTGACAGAAAATGATGCGATTTTGAGAAGGGCCTATCAGGTTCTTAAACTGAACTGAGACCAATAAAACAATATCACTACCATTAAAGTAACTTTAGAAAGCGTTTACTTCGAATATCTGTGTCACTTATTGAGAAATATTAATCGTAAAATGTTCCTTAATTTAAATGGAGATATGAAATATGAACGGATTCACTATAAAAAATTCCAAGTTTAAAAGTAGAGTTTGAAAACTGTCAACAGTGATCGAAGCGTCTCTAATCTAGTTCGCCTCTCCTCGTAGCCCAATGTATCACAAACTATCTCTTCTGTCTATATAATATCAGTCATAGTTACTGTAAACATGTCAACTTTTACTACGCAACATTAATTTTAAAGTGATGAATTATATAGTTTATAATTAATTAGGAGCAACGAATAATTTTTAATTGTGTATAATTGACTTTTAGTGGCATATATTGATATATTTAATTCGAATTAATCTTATTTGTACTTTGTTTATTTTTAAAATTGTATTTTCTAGAATTTATTTTTAGTTCCTGATTTTAATTTACTAGATAAGATATTCCCATCATCTTTATTATTATTTCAAACAAAATAGCGAGTTTATTAATAGCATTAATTTAAGTAATCTAACGGGTTCTTGCTCAAGTCGGGAGCAACAAACATTAATGTTAGTTGAGAAAGATCAGCTGTTCTGACATGTTTGTTGCTCCCGGTTTGTGCAAGAGTACTTTTAAAGTGGTCGTACTTGTTTATACGTTTGACGGATTTGGTTGAAAAGTACAGATGGAATTTAATAAACATTTGTAAAATATTTGGTGTCTTGTAAATCTATATTATATATATATATATATATATCTTTCTTCTTATATATAAAAATGAATGTTTGTATGTTTGTCCTTTATGGAATCGTGAACTATTGGACCGATCATGATGAAAATTTGTACGTATATGTATTTTTCCACGGAGAAGGTTTATAAGCTATGCCCATCCCTTTCCCGATTCAGGATTCCGCCCCACTGGTTACAGAAATACCCATAAGAAATGCATTGCAGCAAACATATGTTAACGTCTTTTCAAATTTTTAATCAGCTGTTCTTTGTAAACATATATTACACTTATAGTTTTTAAAGCATAGAGTAAGCTTAAGAGAAACGACAAATTTTGTTTAAACTGTTTTTGCAATCACTGTTAAACATAGACTTTACTATCCAGATAATACAATTCAAATTTGACGTAAAAAATTCACCTTTAACTGCAATATTTATTTAATATAAACCATGCTCATGCTTGATCAGAAGAGTAATGCAGATATCATAATTACTATCTTACGTTGGCTACAAATATAAAGAATGTTATAAAATCAACCTTAGTTGTTTTTTTTGACAGAAGTATGGTTCTCAAAACTCTGTGTGTACATATTCTCTCGATCGAGACAACAAAGCAAGCTCAATCGTGGCATCGGAGATATAACTAATTTAATCTAAAATTTATTATAGTAAAAAAAAAATTTACTAAGTAATATAAGGACTTCGGTTCTTAAGATTTGCGTGCGAAGCCGTGGGTAACAGCTAGCTAGAGGCAGGAATATGGTACATACCTTCATAATACGCCCAAGAGGCTCACGATGGTACGACTATCAATTATCTCAGCAATGTTTAGAATGTGATAGAAAAAGAATAAGTGAATATAGTGTACTGTTTTCAACGGGAAATTGCGTGCGAAGCCGCGGGCAACTTTTGCAAAAAATTATTGAAATGCGCAGCAAAGCGCGCCGGGCCCGCTAGTATATATATATAAATGAATGGTTGTGTGTTTGTCCTTTATGGAGTCGCTAAATATTAGACAGACCATTATGAAAATTTGTATGTATACGTATTTTTCCACGGAGAAGGTTTATAAGCTATGCCCATAGATGTAACTCACCACCAAGCGGCGCTGCAAAGCAAAAGATAAAAGGTTTCAAAGCGCCTGCACACTATAAACTGCAATTACGAGACAGTTACGTATATTACATAGCCAAACACTATTTGAAGGCGCTAAGTTATTATGTATATATGTATATACATAATAAAAAAAAGATGTATAAAGATGTATATTTGTCTTTAAGATACATTTCTGATTGAACTTAAAGTTTGAGTGTTAGACCGTTTTATAATAAAGTACATGTACGTGCACAATGGCTATAAAAATAAACATATTTTCTTGATCGTGGCAACAAGGCAAACTCTACATCGGCGTTATAAATATAATTCAATTAAACCAGAAGTTCACACGCACGGGCAAAGCTTACGAAAAGCATGCAAAGCCACGGGATACAGCTAGTTCTTTATAAATTTACTTCTTTTTTGTTATTTGACTAACAATTTTGAACAGGCGCTAATTGTTAATATTAAAAAAATCACGCAATTATCTAGTTTACGTGCAATGTTTGGTTTCAATGTAAATTCTTTGGTATTTAAAGAAATAATAATTTTTGAGTAAAAAATATAAAATGGCGAATGGCGACTAAACGACACATTTCACAACCTACGTTTACTGGATTTTTTTGTTAGATTTCAGAATTTATATCAGCCGCTGATGTATGTGACACCCTTTAGACTGTTGATTATGTTAGATGAATGTTACTCTATAGCTGGGTCACATATGAACAGTGAGTTACACTTTGTACTCTTACTCATATGAACTTATTATAACGTTAGGCATTGTTACCTTTGATTTGAGACACATTTAATTAGCTTTTTAGCCTTTTTCAATAATTGCTCTCTCATCATTTCAGCGTTTATAATAAGTTAGATTATAATTAATTTAAAATCTGCCTCTCCTAAGAAATTGAATAATACTACACTACCAGTAACACTCAAGTACAACTTTGTTGATACAGTAGAAATTGTAAAAGGAAAAATAAATGTAGCTCACCAAAGTTAGTTGAACGTTAAAACACCCTAATTTTACGATGTTTATTTATAAGTGTTAATTAGAACTCCAAAGTTTGAATTAAGGTAATTCCATGTCTTTATGTAAATGTATACGTTTTAACATTAAAATTAATGTAAAATAAAAAATAAGATAATAAGAAAATAAAGATTTTACACAAATTAAAGTCCAAGGATTTATACAAATCAAAATAACCAATAATTAAACCATCCATGAATTTATGGATGTGATTAACTAATTTTGCCAATGCGTAATTGAAATAACTTGTTCTCTAGATATATTGTGACGTTTTTGACATCTAAAACCGGGAACAGTTTTCAAGGGCAGTATAACTATTTTGGTATCCATTAAGTTTAACAGATCCACCGATAAAGATTTAAAATCACAGATTTAACAATCCTCTTAAATATCGATAAGAGAGAATATGTAAAACTAATCCGTTCAAATTAATAGTAAAATAAACAGATTATAATTGTAACACAGTTAGCAGTTCAGTTATTGTTGCATTCTCTTGATAAAAATTGTATAACCTGAGCCCGCGAAAAACAGAGAATCAGCTAATTGTTCCACAGAAAGCTTGTTAGCCAATTATTTCCCGTTTCCTCTGTAACAGGGCTGACAGGCTGTGCGGATTAACTCTTTGTGAGGTTAACTGTTTGTCTGAGCAGACGGCTTGGGGATAACCCATTTCATTACGCACTAGTGAGCGAATATGTCACAAATACCGAAGAATTTATATCCATGGAGACAAAATTTAAAATTAAAGACAAAAATAAAATCTTTTTCCGTAACTTCTAAACCCATTTGTATGAAACTTTTTCAAACGAAAGAGGGCTACTCTTTAGTGGTCCTGCCTATTTATCTGGATTGGAACCGTATCTTACCAGGAAATCACTTTGGAAGTTATACATATAAAAACCATATGGAGAAACCAGAAAAAGCAAGATTGTGGAAATACCGTTTTCTTCCTTTTGTTAAAACTCAGAAATGCCAAGAAATATCACTTTCAGTGTTTGGCTAAGGAATGACGTTCCTATTGTAGGAAAAATAAAACATGCGTCCTAAAGCAACAGTATCATAAAATACCTCTAAGTGCTGTGGAAAATTTCCTGATCTACATCATGGTTCAGAAATCACTCGTCTATAAGTCCTTTGAAACACGACATATGCAAAGAGATGGAATAACTGCAGCTGTGTAGTTTGCTTCCAATGGCCATAATTTACCCCACAGGTGCTAGGGAACATATACCTTTTGATGATAATAGTCTAAGTAACGTCCTTATTGGAGGCAATATTAAAGACCGTCCTTTAGAACGGCACAATATTAAGTCCTTAAGGAAATTGAAATAAAAAAAATCATACGTTACCTTGGAGTTGTGGGAGGATTTCTAGCGTACGTTAAGGTTTCAATGATGCTTTGAAAAATGACATGAAGCAACGAGACGGAATAAGTACAAGGATGTATTTTTTTTGCCAGTGACCATAAATTACCACACAGATATTAGGGAACATCTATTTAGGGAATATTCGCACAAAATTCCGTCTCATTGTACTAGGATAGAATCCACACCGCTTCCAAAAGAGACATTACTGGGACAATAACTACAAAATAATCCTGGACTGCAGATGAAATATGGTCTATAGCACCTGTGAAGTACATTATTGTAATTAGAAAAAAAAACTAGATCTTGGGATCATATTTCTTCTTATCGTTTCATGCCACGTTTGATGTACTCCTATAGGAGCATCTTCTAGAATCCTGATGTGAGGTAACATATAGCGAATCGGGAACTTCCCAACTCCGCAATCAACCTTGTCCCGTTATTTCAGGACGGATTTTATATATTGTCTCCATTAGAGAGGTCGTTTCGAAGCTAAACACGAGTGACGTTTTAGATGTAGCAATTTGGATGTAAGTAGTAGTATTTCTAAAAAAAACGCATCTCCGTAAATTGCTTTATCTGGTTTCTCCATATGGTTTTAAATGTAAAAATTCCAAAGTGATTTCCTGGTAAAATATTTTTCCAATCCACAAAAACTGGCAGGACCACTATAGGGCAGCTCTCTTTAGTTTGGAAAAGTTTTATTTAAATCGGTTTAGAAATTTCGGAAAAAATCGGTTGAAATGCATAAAAAAGGAACATAGAAACAGGTTGAATCGTTTAAACGGCTCCTTTCCGATATCGGTTAAAAAGCGGCAATGGCCTCAACATTGATTATTTAGAGGCAGGATAACATTGACAGTCCAAGCTCACACATTTGGCATGACGACCTAGAAATTTTGATACAACTTAATTTGTTCCCTTATATTCTAAATACTCATTCACAATTCGAGTTTATTAACTGCACTGTAACCGTGTTACATAAAAATAATTGACGTGTATACCAAGAAAAAACATAGATAATCTTGTTATTCCGTGTGAGTAGAAAATTATACAAGATCACGCAAAACAAAAAACTCTTCACATGACATAGTCCGGTTGGGGTATATTCCCAAGTACAGTATAAGAAAATGATGCCTCCTCTATGACTTCCATGTTGATGTTCAATTTTATTTAAGAAAACTTTTTTAAATTATATTTATTATTGCAGGTGTATGGTGTGGAGCGATATAAATAACAAATAATAATTTTTGCTGACCACAAATAGATAATATGTCCAATAAAATCCGTTATAGCTTTTGCGAACTACCATGTACACGAAATGAAATTGTATTGTTTACTGGTAAAATATTTGTCCTTTTAAAAAATTATAGCATTGTTTAACACAGCTGTTAGCTCAAAAATATTTACTTGATATAATGTAGGCACAGGGTAAGTTCAATATGAATGATGAGTTAACATCCAAATCGCAATCCTCTTAATACAGCGTCTGAAACCTAACGCTACCACAGACTCGATTCTTGGAATCTAGAGTTAACGTTGCTCTGAAGAGATATAAAAAGTCGTCAAAGAAGAAGATCTAAATTGATTCTAAAAGATCTTTGCATCAGATATAAGAAAATCAAGTGCAATATACATAATTAGATATTCCCACTGTCTCATTGTCGAAGCGAAGCAAAAAGTTCGTCGCCGAAGAAAACATAAGTAACTGAATTATAGCTAAGTTGCTACATTTACTAAATGATCTTGAAACATGTTATACAAATACGTTTACACGTTAATATTACGTTTATTACGTTTTGAATATTGCCTTGCGCACTGCGGGTAACCAGTGTAGGCCTACCATTTTGTTAGATGACTCCATAATGAAAGAAGCCAGCTCGTAAAAATTCCTAGGAATTTACCTTGATCAAGGGCTGACTTGGAATGAACATATTGACTATGTTTGCGCCAAAGTCTGCTCAGGTGTATTTATTCTGAGATCTTTAGCAAAATATTGCCCGAGTCAGGTACTGATTACGGCGTATTATGGACTGATTTACCCCCATCTGGCCTACGGAGTGGTCCTTTCGGGAGCTTGCGCAAATACACAGTTTCAAAGAGCATTCAGACTCCAAAAAAAAGCAATTCGAATAATCGTCAAAATCAAATTTAGAGAGTCGTGCAGGGAAGCTTTCAAGAAATTGACTCTGCCGTGCCTTCTTCATTTTAGAAACAACTTTGTTTTGTATGAGTAAATGTGCCTTAACCAGAGGCCGAGACATACACATGTATGAGACACGTGGTAGAGCAAACTACCAAACTGGGAGACACAGAACGGTGGTTTATGAACGCCTGCCCTCGCAGGCGGGTGTTCATTTCCTCAACAGACTGCCCAATTCAATTAAAGATGCTCCAACGCCCAAGGCGTTAAAGACTCGCCTTAAACGCTTCTTGGAGTCACAAGCATTCTATAATGCAGGTGAGTTTTTGGCATTCGACTGGGAGAACGCCCAAATAGAAAACTGACTCCACTGTACTAACTGGGTGCATTGGCGATGTATGAAAGAGGTGTAACTGTGAAACTGTACGTGTGAGTAAAACACAATGGTTTAACGATTTGTTGCCACGTATTAAGGATAATATCAAGGACCACAGCACGCAATGTGCGCATGCGCGCGGTCGACCTACGCAGACGACACGTAATAAGCTGAGGTACCAGCAAAATGTATTGATACGCCAGGTGAATTGCTCTACTTAATATTAACGTGAGATACGTCAGCGACGTCTTCGAAAGACATTGCCGACTTATTAACACAGGCAATAAGTGGCCCTTAGATTTTATGGGGGAGGGGCACGCACTTAATGTTATCATTGTCCTTGATATCATTTAGATAATAAACAGTAAATGAAGTAGCAATAATTATAGTAAATCCTGCATTCTGAAGTTATAATTATAATTATAAAGATGTGCAAGTAAAATTAGTTATTCCTAGTAGAATGAATTACTCTTTTATAGAATAAAAAAAATTAAAATACCACACATAATCAAAGAGAACATATGTACAATTGCAACCCTGGAAGCATTTCTCTTTGATTAGTGCGCCAAACATGCATATGCATCTCTTTGTTTCTGATATGCTCATTATTGGAAAACTAGGACAATGGCTCTTGAAAAATGTATGAACGGATATGCAAGTATTGTGTGTTTTGTTACTATTCGAGAAATTAAAAACATGACATTTGTTAATGTTCCATGCTGAACAATATGACAATCCTTCATGTTCAGGCGGAGACTAGAAAATATGGAACTCACATTCTAGTCTAAATTTATCCTTCTTCATTTTAAGTTTGTCTCTTATAACCATAGAGAACTTAGTGTGCGAATCAACTTATAATGACGCTAGGCAACGTTTACCACATGTCATTATCGGATATATAGATATAGATAATACTTACGGATTCCTTTGGACATAAAGTAATACTGAAGTGACTTAGATACTACTTTAATCCTAGCGTTTAGATAGTAAAATGTCTTTATTACAGTAATTAATTTTATATCAAAACATCGTGCATTAAATAAAACGTGTAATGTTTTTTTATATTAAAGGTTTTCATATTACTTTTTATTTTGTATACTCTGTATTACATTAGAATTTAATTGATTTGAATAATAATTTATTTCAAAATGTGGTAAATGCAAAACAGTGTAAAAACTAAAATTAAAAAAAAATAACATTTATATCACAAGTTTAGTTAATAATATACAATTATATTATATAATTAAATCAATTTATATAACTAGGTTTACATTAATTAATATCTGCAGTTAAATTATTTTAAAAAGTTTACTTTATAGAAACAGTAATAATAAAAAATAGTGACCTAGGAAATAAGCCTGTACGTAGGCTGGAATTGCTTCCATGATATTGTGGATGGATTGTATTTTGTGGTTGTCATTATTAGTTACAGCATCATGGGAACCTGCGCGGCGTGAGTGCACACGCACGCACGCACGCACACGCGCGCGCACACACACACACACACACACACACACACACACACAAATAATTATTGTACTAATGTCAGTCTAAAACAAATAATTAAAAGTCATAAATCCTAGAATGTTATATTTCCATGATCAAGAAAAAGACGATAGAGCGTCATCTCATATACAGTGATTGCTTGCAGAGGGTCAAAGTGAATACAGTAAAGTAAAATAAATAAATTATACTGAGAGCTACATAACTGTCGGTAGTGGAGTGACAGGTTAGATAAGGAAGGGAGGGCCAATGTTAGAAGTTAGTTCTGTCTGTATTCAGCCGTAATAATTTATTCAGCGTCGTCAATACTAATAACAGACAACTATGTATTTAAGCGTTTCTTACACATAAATAAGATATATAGTGAATCTAAAATGTAGTTTATCAGAAAATTATTGACTAAGATTATAAATAGAAGATAGAATATGTAGAGAGAGTTAGTAGATGATATGGATTAACTAATTTGCATTGGCACAACTCCAATATTCCGTGAATATCGAGTATTCCGAGAATGTGAAGTTGTTGAAAGATTTTATAAATATGAATGAGGATTCTTTTTATGAATATTTCACGGATTGTTAGACTAGCGATTTCTTTATATAAGATGTCAGTAGGATATCTTCAAAATGTTTTCCCGGCTTTTAAAATTGCCTTTTCAACTACCTGCAGTGGCAGTAAAAGTTTGTTGTGCGCTTCACCTCAGGCTATTATTCCAAACGAAAACAATGATTGGGCATAGGAAAAATAGAAAGTTTAATTTCTTTGCGTTAAAATTTAACTGACTTAATTGCTTAAATGCAAATATGTATTTCATTGTCCTTCCCTTCATAAATTCAACATGACAAGTCCATTTTAAACGCTTATCAAAAATAATGTCCAAATATTTGTAAGACGAGACATTTTAAATACTTTCTAAAGAGCAAAATTCATTTTTGTAACTAACAAAATCTCAATTATTTTCAAATAACTAGGTTGCTCAGGTCATAGTCTGTAGATCAACTGAGAGAAATGGGCATAAATCTAGTATTTGAGGTATTCGGTGAAGGAAATTTTAATAAACAAATTGTGTAAACCATGAGGTAATATAGAACTTTAGAAAAGAGCATCACCCTTATTGTTACCTTCGATTGAAATAAAGCTATCATCGTCATATAAAACAGGTTTACCGTTCAGATTTAATTAAGAAATATTGATATATATCAAAAACAGAATTGGACCCAGCTTACCCAATGAACAACTCCATAGTCCACACGAAGCTATCACTCTCGGTTCTACAGATAGCCACGGTCTCTAGTCTAGTTGTTAGGTAGCGTGTGAACAAAGAAAGCGCATTTCGATGGACACCAATGGACTCCAATTTTAGACGAAACTTATTTCTATCAATATTATCAAATGCTTTTCTTAGATCAAGAAATATTAGAATAACGCGCAAGCTGTTGAATATGGCGTCATTAATTTCCTGTTGACATCAAGCAGATAATCAAAAATGTTCCCGTCCGCTCTGAACCCATACTGACACTCGCACAATATTGGTTATAGGAAAAATAGGTTACAAGTCGTTCTTTAACTATTTGTTTAAAAGATCTTAGAGAATACACTCAAAAGGCCAATTGGACGGAAATTATTTTTATCTAAAAAACTCTCACCTTTATGCAATTACTTAAATGTATTAAATGAAAAAGAGGTTAAAATACACACATGAATATTATCTGTTAACGTAGTGGCCGAGATGAAATTAGACAGATGTTGAGTACCAGAAATTTCCAAGCACTTTTTAAAATTAAAAGAGTCGCCATCGTTCCTATTCATGAGCAGAACCCCCAACACTTACCACCCACCCAGCTGAGGAGATTATGCTTTACAGAAAAATAAATGAAATTAAGAACGAAGTAATCATCAATAAATTAAAAAGGAAACGTATTCAATTATATTAATCCTTGAATATTATATATCTAGTAGTAGTCTAAATAATATTATGGTCATACATATAGCACCACATAGTTTAAAAGTAGGTAATAAGGATAAAATTTAATTAGACGAAAATCTGTAATGTTTTACGTATGATATTAAAATTAGACAACTAAGTATATAAATTATATTTTTATTATCTTGATAGACTAGATTACAAATAAAGATATTAATAGACAATAATTATTGTATTACATAGAATTGTCACTGGACTAATACATTTAGCAGACTTAAAAAATATTCTTATTGTACTATAAATCTATTACTGCAATGAAAAAATAGTTACTGCTATCTAAATAAGTAAAATCTAAAAAAGTGTATTATTTGATGGTGAATGTTTATCAACAGAATTAATAGTATTTGGACTAGTATAGTCCTATTAAATAAAAAAAATGATGAAAGGTAAACAAAATATTTAAACTTACTATAAACATTCATTATTTATTAATAAGTTAATTGTGATTTTAATCTTAAATTCATTTATTTTGAAGAAAACATAAATTTAAATTAACTATGGTATTTGCCTAAATATTTTATAACCAAACAAATATGATTGACTTAAACTAATAAAAATAAGGATTTTCAAATCTAAAATGGACACAAAATATACGTACACAAGGATAAATTAAAATGAATTAAATAAACTCTTTATACTATACTATTAGGCGGAAAATTACGTAAAATATGCTCCTTATTATACAGAAGCGTATTCTGATAAAAAAGATTAATTTTTGAACTAAATAAATCCTTTTTGAAAGCTAATAAAAATAAATAGAACAGAAACTACGTATGTCAAATATTTAAATAAACAATAACTTAATATTTATACTTTAATATTATTGAACGAATAATAACATTAAAAATACTCTTTACTATACAGAGGGCTATTCCTATCAAAATACACTTTTTGAACTAAATAAAACATTCTTGAAGCTCGTAAAAATAAATAGAATAAAAATGGCACATGCCAGATATTTCAATTAACAATAAAATTACTAAAATTCGTACCTTGTTTTGGAATAGAATTATTTACTTGTCAAACTGGTCGAGGTCAGCAAGAGAATTAATTCTTTCAGTATCCGCACACCCTCAGTCACCTTTACAAGAATATTTCCGTTAAAAAATACGCGAAACTACTTGTCTTCTCTCTGTACCATAGTTCTAATTCTTTATGCTGAATCGCGGTAGGAAGTAGGCTCTTATTAACTAGACGCGGTGCGGGGATATTGTTTGTTCAGTTGGACCGGCAATCAGCTGATCGGTCAGTGACGTATCGGGTGATGCGTTCCTCCCGGCTCGCTGGAGGAGCGGTCAGTCTAGTCTTGGCGATTGAGGAGTACGTGTAGCGGTCGAGTTAGTAGCTGAAGTTCTTTCTCTAACCCAATAGTTGGGATTTAGAGTAATTTATTTTTCGTGGGTAAAGTCAATTTGAAGTATTTAAAATTTTTAGTGCGTTTTAAGATCCGATCTGCCTCCGTAATCTTCAAAGTAGTAAGTCCCGTACCAGCGTATAGTTAATATCTTTTATTTTATAATACTGTATTAAAAATTTCTAAAGTTTCCCATCTTCCAGAGTCTGAAAATTTAATTCAAATTTTTGAAGTTTTGTGAATTAAATTTTGGTAATAAAGTAAATATCAAGTTTTGTGTTATATTAATTTTGAGTATTTTGAGAAGAGAACTTTTATTTTGTTTTGTTAATTTAAACCATTTTTGGAGAAGTATACATTTTTAGTTTAATTTTAATTTCAGTACCTTTTGATCAGACTCTTAATTAGATTTGATTGATTGAGTGATTTTTGAATAAAATTGAATCAAAAGTTTGTAAACTTTGTAAACTTTTGGGTGAACTTGAATTTCGGAATAAACCAAGTATTTCCGAAAAGTTGTTTAATTTATAAAGTATTAGCTCCATATAAATTACAAAATATGTGCTGTAATAACGGTACATCTCAGTGGTTGTAGCGGTTAAGTGCTTCTTGATGACTGTTTATCATTTATGTGAGACACCAATGCTTCTTTGGGCCTAAATGTATATAATCGTTTTACGTACTCATCATTTTTACGTACTCTACAATGTTAAGCTGGATATTAAATGAAATAAAACACATCTTGTAGTCGATTTCTATTTGTGACATCTTAATATTTAATACTGACAGCAATTGGGACACTGATCTTTCAATTCGATTATTACTTGAGTTGCGTCTCGTGTTCTTCCACGACTGAATTTATAGTGATGTATTTTATAATTTATATTACAGTAGAGGAATTTTTATTTACTAATAATATATATTATACAGATTTATAGTAACGCCATACATAATTATAATAATAAGAGAGATAAATGAAATGTAGATGTACATTTATCTGGTTATTAGAGTACTCTTGCTTGTTATTAAGAATGCGGAAAAACTATTGAAAATACTTAACTGACATTTTTTAGAAGTTACCAGCTAACTTTTATGACAAATTTGAAAAAATAAATTTAATTATGGATTCATGGATTTCATAAAAATGATTGGAAACATTTTGAATATAATTTAGAACGGTGGAATATAATTTATGTGTGGCATATTACAATAATACTTCTAATGCCTAACGTTATGTGGATAAGTTTTTACGTATATTTTTTATGTTGTAAAAGGGTTGATTTCTCGGTTGGAAGCCACTAGCCGCGCCGCAGTGATAAGAGATATTGGCGAGATGGAGATCTGATAGAGAGCCCATAACTGACTGCATGGGTAATTAAAGACATCATGCTACTCCATCAAGGTAAATATTGAAACCAAGCTTGGAGTAGTGTACAGGGAGTAAAATGCCTATGTAGGGTCAAGTCTTCACAAGAAATGCTATTTATTATGTAGAATAGTTAAAAATCGAAGGATGGCTCAATGGTTTTTAACTGTGATGTAAAAGTATGGAAATTTAAAATTGAAAACCGGTGACCGCACTGTCTAACATGTCGGAGATATGAGTTAGAGATAGCTCTGATTACATTCCTGTTTGTGACAACAGGACGTTTTATCAGTATTGTCGATCTTGTACTGTACCAACTATCTTTATTATTCTGTTTTATAAGAATTCTGCACAGACTAGTACCCATGGGAACTGGCAGAATAAGACTAAAAGGAAGGTACGCTCTCCTTAAAAAACAAAATAATAAACACTCTAGATTAAATTTACGGCATACAATATTACAATCCTATGCAATCAGTACCTTTTAAATTCCCCGGAAACGCCTAAATTTATGTGTTGGCGGTGTTACATATTGTTTATTATAAAGATAAAAAGAAAATTAATTATAAAAAAATATGAAATGTGGGTGACCATGGAGAAATGTTTGTTATTTTAACGTGTTCAACTTTGAGAACTGATTGTCCATTTAATTAATTGTGGTATGTCCATGCAAGATTTATCAAAACATGACATTAGTGTACATTACACATGTCTGTTCACTCAATAAATATAGTGTTTATTTTTGAAGAAGATGGTTCTATAATTTGACACTTATGATTAAGCTGTTTTTATCTGGACTTATTTATATTTTCAGTTAGTTCTATCATAAATCAGAATGATATCACTGCTTTTATCTAATCAAGGTCAAAATGATAAAATAATCTAACAATGCACATTAAATAATTCTTAAACTACTGCGCATGAGAGAGGCCTTAGAGACTATCATTGATAGTAAAAACACACAATTATACTGTTTAATTTTTTTCTAAACACATTAGCAAGTCATTCGGGGAATGTTTGCAACATTGTCCGTCTCTGTAACGTTTTAAATTACCAGTTTAACCTACCCCAGTATTTGTAGCACCTATTGTATTTTATTAAGAGTACTTATAAACAATTGAAACGGGAGAAACGTCATGGTGTAGTGTTTTATATTTGCTTGTCTTAAAGCAATATAAATATTTGTACGTTTACCATCAACAGATAATCATCTGGGCGGAGTAAATATACTCGTAGTAATACAGACATATACACGGAAAGAAGGAAGAAAAGTTATGCTTTAGTGATAGAAAAATATATACATAATTTCAAGTATATAGCTTGATTCATTCTAAAAACATCTAGGAATATCAGATGTGCCTGTCTTTGTTTGTGTTTCACAGCCGCGAGGAGGCCCGTGAAGTGTTTTCAGCCTTTGTCTCTAAAGGCATTGTGATCCTTTCTTGTAATGACAAATTACTTTACATGTGTAACGGAAAAATCTGTACTAAAGTGAAATCTGTACTATTTTTAAATAATATATTATTGTTCGTACTTTATTACATATTGACCATATAATTTAATTGGTCAAAGTAGTATTAACAAGCATGCTTGTGAATAAAATACACATTAGATTGGTAAATGTGTAGAACCACCGAATATAATTACTGTGTTTTGTAATCCTATCAACTTATTAGAATGTCTTATATGTTTTCTGCAATAAGTTCAATATAGGATTAACTAGCCAGTACTCATAGCTAAATTAAATAACCTGCAGTACAGAGTAACAAGCAGCAATGCATTAGAATATCGTCATGAATCCTACGTTAAACGTTATGCTAGAATATCTCCTCAGGTAACTACTAAATCCACTTAATACGCCAGCATAGTATACAACAGTATGCCAACACATTTCTTTTGCTTCTTTTGTTTTTCTTTCTAGACGTGCATAGAGGAAATAGAAGACAAAGTCAGTATGTCAACATTACACTTCATCGAGATTAATCCAATTGTGGCTTTAGCTTTTTCAAGAATAATTCAACCGCATAAGTATATAAAGTGCAGTAGATACTAATAGAGACTACTTATTCACCATATGCACTTAGTAATTTATATCAAACGGCTAAAAGGCGGTAAATCCAGCCAGTTTTTGCTACCTCAGGCATACATATACATAAAAACACCCAATTGTACTTATATGAGTCCTGGAATACGATCAGGGCTTTGCCCTTTAAAATAGAAAATCCTACCACCTTAAAATTAATTGGTGTTAGTCACTGGGTAGTTTCTATTCGATTACAATTTTTCACATTCGCAAATGAACTAGCTTGGAGATCGCGTCTTCTTGTGTGCAGAAAATGGACATGACGATGTTACGATAAGTTTATTAATTGTGAAGGCTAGTTTTACATTCTTAAGAATTGTATACATTTTTCTAAGAAGTTTAGTTTGAAATACTCTTTATTATATTAACTTATTATACTATTGAAGCAAATGAAATATTTATGAAATGTTTTGTTACTTTATTTGAATTTAAAATAACAAAAGATTAATATAACTTTTTTCAATATATGCATAAAAATATTGTCTTTTAAAAAGACATAGAAGAAATATGAGCAATATGACGTTCAAAATAATTAAATCAATGAAACAAAAACGATTTAATACGAGCTTTTAGAATTGATGAAACAGATTTATACATTTTAATAAATAAGTTCGATTATAACAGTATTAATTATATATATTATAAAAATGGTTAGAGATTATTTATGCATCAATTGTTAATTTCTTAAGCTCAAACTTTTGTTTTACATTTTTTGCATCTATGAAAATCATTATTACACTTTTTAGTGCAGTAGGTTGGCATTTTATTTATTTTTTAATTATATAAGAATTTTATTATTGTAGCCATTGATAAGGGCTTTAGACTCTCCTCAAAATATTGCCAATCCCTGAGTAGAGTTCTTCTACACCTTTTTATTGGAAACGCTTATAACTGTTGTTTAACTTGAGTAACTGAATTATTCATCCTTTAAAAGAAGCATTTCTTGAACACTATGCAAATTTCCTTTTGAAATCTAGCGTTATATGTCAAGAAACACTACACTGAGTGATACATTATTTATATAAATTCATAGCTTTAAAAAGGTCGTTTTTATATAGTAAGGATCGTCTTTTTACAAAAACAAAATAGATGATTAATGTTTATGCTTTTTTCATATTATGGTTGGAATAATCTCAGTATTAGATAGAATAAAGCTTTATATTTTACTAGTACTTAAAATGTGTCTATATAACCTGTAATGTAGTTGCATTATTTAAATATTGCTGAAACAGTTCTAATACTATTTGAAACAAAAAATGTTATAGTTTAACATCTGTTGATTGAAGCTGTCTTTTTGAAACGAGCCCTATAAATTTAAATACAAAAATATTTCTTCTCAGGAAATTTTTAATTTAACATACAGGGGCATTATTACTATTTGAAATTTATAGTTCTTTAAAAAAATGTATATATATATATATATATATATATATATAATATCTCAATCTGTTTATTTAAACTTAAAATTTGATTTGAATTTATAATTAAAAGTGCTCCTCTTATAATTAATTTTCTAAAAGAATAACTCTGTAGTATTTTAGAAAGATGTTCAGAAAGGTTTTTGACAGTACATTTCCTTCATAGTTAAACGTAACCAACTAGGGCGTCTTCAATAAAACAAGTCCTGTTCGAGTAATAAAGAAGATTACATTAGGTGAAATTTGTAAAAGTCAATTATTTTTATGTTACTTGAATATCTTACAAAAGTGTACCATATTGGCATTTATCATGTGAGTATGTAAGTAGATTAGCTTCACACAATGTAGAGAAACTCGGAGTGTAAGAAGCCGTTATATGTCTTCATCAAGATCAGTCATCTAAGAGTAGTGAAGGAAACTTTATTACTATACGTCATTTGTGAAAATTGTTCATGTGAATATGTTACTTAGATTTTGTAAAACGTGTACAAATACAGATTATAGCCGAATCTACGACTCAAAATGTGCGGACTAAAATACTACTTAAAATTATAATTTTTATAACTATTTGATAATATTTATTCAGAAAAATAAACTAGCTAATATATATATATATATATAGTATATATATATATATATATATATGTGTGTGTGTGTGTGTGTGTGTGTGTGTAAAATATTCAAATTCTATAACAATTATAGAGTGTTGGAATTTTTGAAATGACAAATATACTCGTCATTCTCTTCTGCACAGTTTAGCCCAGCCTGTACCAGTTAGATAAAGGTTAATATAAGAGTTATACTGATATATATTTATTTAAATAAATGTTACATAGGTTGACACTTTTTTATCAGTAACCCTAAAAAAAGTATCAGCCCTAAATATTGAAAATTTTTACGTAATGCCCAGATTAACAATACCAAAGACATTACTAGTTTAAAATAAAATTCTCAAGCATCATCTTAAGCTGGTTTCAGAGCTTGACAATGCTCAATCGTGTCCATATTACAAAATAAGGAAAACAATGTATTGTTAACAGTCATTTAAAATATTTCTTGGAAAAACTTTAGAGTTATTTTGTTTTTATCATAATCATGAGTATTGGTAAAAAAGGTAACATGAGTAATCATTAGAGTTTTTAGTTTTGAGTTTTCTCTTATAAAATTTAATTCAGTATTTTTTCAACATGATTCAACAAAGTACTTTTCCATTCTTTAATAAGGAATGTACTAGCTCCTTGTTTGCCATCCAAACGTCTCTAAATAAAAATATGGGCCAACTAAAAACTATAATAACTCTTTCCTTAATTTCCACTCACATTTTACTTTTCGTTCCTAGGTCAACTGAAAGTGGGTATTTCTTTGTGCCAGTCATTGGCGTTTAGTTCAGTTAATCGTTCATTATAATATATAGTTAGCATATGTTCGTATTAACTGATCACACCGTCAGGAAATTACATGGATCTGAAGCAATATTCAGTATTTACACAAAATCTTTTAAGGAATATACTGTATTTCATTGTAAATTTTAATCTATTATTTATCAAACATTTATACTTTTTTGATCAATTTAAATAAATGTACAACAATTATATTATGAATATACTGTAATACTAACTCTATTATGAGTACATAATATGATTAATTGTGTTGAGGGGGAGGGGATTAGTCTCATAATATACCAACAGATTGTTTGCAATTTATCTAAATTAAAATGCGATATTTTTCATAAAATGAAACTTTTTATAAACGTTTGAACTCTGTCTTTCTTGTTTAAGTTACTTGATATTTTAAGGAATAAATTGTGATCTTATTCAATTCCACAGACCACGAAAAGTTAATGACTTACATTTTATTACGGAATGCAATTTGCAAATTAGTCAGTATATCCCTACTTGTACAAATGTAATATCGACATAAATTTTTGATTTGTTTGTGTGGAATATATTCAATGAATAGGCGTAAAAAAGATTGCATACATAATTTGGAATTAATTGCAAGTATGAATAAATTCATATTTTTAATTGTTATTATTAAATTAAATATTTAATAATATAATATATATTTAATTATTATATTAACGCCTCGGCAAGTGGTTGTCTACGGAGAAAATAGTAGCGCCGATACTCTATTTTAAAAGTGTGGGTCCGAATCCGCCAGATCCGAAAGCTGTCCCTGTTTTTAACTATAGTAATAATGAATAATAACATATTTAGATCAATTAAACTTTTTACTGGTGCACTAAACTAAAAAATAATTTTTAATAATATTTTAGTAATTGTGAAATTACTTATGAATGGTATAGAAATTATTGCGATACTAATAATTAACACGTTATTCTACTATCTAATACCACAGGCGTGTCTCTCTAAAGTTAAGCTTTCCAGGAGTAGCTGTCACGTTCATAATTTTCAAAAGAAAAGTTAATAAAATTCAGCCGAACAAGTGACTAAAATTACAGTTTAATGACCTTAGTAGACGGTTTTCTGGGGAATTAATTTGGTAAACATTATTCCATGGCTGAGATGTATAATGAGTCATTTGCGATTAAAGCTTTTACTTTGCTCTGGATAAATATATCTTCTTATCAAAACTAAATAACTTAAACGGTGTAAAAAGCATTTTTATGTACAATTACAATTATGAAATATAAATTATTTGATTTGATCGCACTATAACTTCAAAATTTTATATAAAATTTTAATGAAATGGCTTCCCAAAGTGGGAGTTGTATATTATTGGCAGTTTAATAAGAAAGTATTACCTGAATGAAGTGGTATTGGAGATGAGCAAAGGAAACTTTACGTTGCGAAACATCTTAAAAAATAAACAGCTTACGTATTTTTAACACATAAATGTATTTATTTTTAAATTTCTTTACAAACCTATAACAAGTAGAAAAAAAACAATATTTCTAATAAGATCTTATACTAGTAGGTTTTATTTGGTATCCCATGTTAAGTTACAAAATATATAACATTAAATAAAGTTAATAGTGACAGGTTGGGAAAGCTTGGCAAGCGTAGATTTATACTGAGAAGATTGAAAGTTATAATCGCATATTATTAAAGTATCCATCATATTGAATTGAGTTACGTTACGTTAGCTTGAAAACAATAATGAATTCTTTTGATGGACAAGTGGGTTTTAAATTATTTAATATTAAAGTGATGTGAGTGTCGTACATGTTAAAAATCTGTAGATATGTGACTAGGTACTACTCCAAAATTATTTTGTTTAGTTTTATATGTAATAAGAACGTAGTACAAAGGAGTACATTATTATTAATTATTCAACTTACTTTTTAATATAATTTGTCCCTTGTACTTTTATTGGCGGTTAGTCTTAAGAACTGAAACTTTACAATTTCCTATTATTTAACTTTCTATAATGATTTAATTTATCTTGAATAGTCAAGGGGAGCATGTACCTTTTTGGCACCAAAATATCGATTTTTTTTTGAAACATATCATAAAAAATACTATGTTTTATGCCCTTTTCAAAAATATTTATAACACTCTATATCTGAGGAGGTTTAGAAATATGTGTAAAATGTGTTTTAAGAAATGTATGCACGCTTTTTTTCAGCTGACAACATGGCGCGCTATGGATTGTTAGTGTCCGAATGTATTATATACATATTACTTGCTCCAATTGTATGATTATTAAGTTTTTTCCCCCCTTTTAGGTTGGTAGCACTGCTTGCTTTAGATGCATTTGAAGGATGTAAGTCGTCTGTAACTTACCTAACCTACACTATTGATATTATTGTTATTGTTTATGTTTACTAACAGTGTTTGTCAGTGTAATTCTATTTTTGTGTGGTGCCAGTGATCAAAAACTTTGGACTCTTAGTGTGTATTTATTATATAAATAAGTGATATTTATTGTGTATTAGCCATGCCTAGAGTGAAAAGATTCAATAAACAATCTTACAGAGGTAACCAATTTCGTAAAAATTCAAGTGAACTAGGACTAAGTGCTTCTCCAGGTACAAGTGAATCTAATAGGCCTAGGCCTAAAACAATCATCTAGTTCTAAGAAGATTAATGATTCAAAGTTGCCTAAATTTAGTGATTATGACATAAACAATGTAAATATTATAAATAGATTTACAACAGATTTCTGGCCTAATAAAATCTTTCACTGCATGTAAATATTGTAGTAGTTCCGACTGCATTGACATAAGCCTAGATGAAGACTTTCAAGTGTGGAATAGTACATCGTGTAAATATTTGTTGCAATGTATGTAAACATACTGACTCAGTAATAAGCTCCAAATGTGTTAGAAATATGTATGAGTTGAATCTAAGATATGTTTATGCTCTACGTTCAATCGGCAAAGGCCTAGATTCTGGTAGGGTATTTTCTGCTGTGATGAATATCGCTCCACCAAACAGCTCGAATTGAAAAATATAATAAAAAAACTGCTTACTGCTGTAACATAGGTAAAGTGAATGTTCACTTAGACAGGCAAGCTGATGAATTCGTAGCCTAAATGATGATTGTCGTGATATAGCAGCCGCTTTTGACGGTACCTGGCAGAAGCGAGGCTTCACCTCTGTGAACGGCGTAATGACAGCAACATCCTTCGATACAGGAAAGGTTATGGACTTTGAGTGTATTTCAGCAAATATTGTAATAAAATGTGTCAGAAAACCTCTAAGCCATGACAAAACCCTATTGAAACAGCAACAAAAATTCTGGTACTTGTTTGGCAAATTTTTCAGGTACAAGTGGTGAAATGGAGGTGGCGGGAGCTCTGACTCTTTGTCGGCCGCTCTGAGGCTAAACTCAATGTGCGATACACAAAATACCTTGGAGATGGGGACTCTAAGGGGTTTACTCATGTTGTGGCAAACAATCCTATGGTGATGATGTTTTGTTTAGAAAAACTTGAATGTGTAGGCCATATTCAGAAGCGACTAGGAACAAGACTGCGGCGATTGAAGAGGATAAAAAGGAATCAAATTGAAGGATGGTAAAGGACTTGGAGGACAAGGTAGGTTGACTGATGTAGAGATAGATCACTTACAACGTTTTTATGGGATGGCAATAAGGAATAATTTGGAAGATATTGAAAAAATGAAGAGAGCAATATGGGCTACGTTCTATCACAAATTATCGACTGACGCAAAACCTCAGCACGAACTATGCCCGCCTGGGATTGAGTCTTGGTGCAAATACAGACAAGCTCAGGCAAATAATAAGCTAGATGATTTCAAACATACAAACTCATTGCCTGAATCTATTATGGAAGAAATAAAACCAATCTATAAGGATTTTATCAGCCCCAGCCCTACTAAAGAGGTGTCTGCACGGTAAAACACAGAACCCTAATGAAAGCAATCAATAGCGTAATTTGGAATAGGCTACCCAAGACCACATTTGTTGGCATTCAGGACATTAAAATTAGGGGTTTGTGATGCGGTTCTTAGTTTTAATGAAGGAGCAATGGCCAAAGTGAATGTTTTTGGAACGATTATGCATCCAACCAGGACGCTTTATGGTTGAAGGCCTTCAACAAATCGATTTCAATAGGGTTAAAAAAGCTGACAAAGAAGTCCAAGAAGAAAATAAAAAGAAGAGGATAAAAAGAAGGATAGGAAAAAAGAGTAAAAATGAAGAAGATGATTACTGTCCAGGTGGATTTTAAAGTGATTATGTGTTTTGAAGTGTAACTAAAACTTTAAAGCTGTTTTACCGAAAGTACCGTTTTGTGACATTTCGGAACACGTTGTGAAACAATTATTAGACTTACAGACTTCAAATTTTACACACTTATTGCAGACTAGTTGGTGAGTAGATTCATGCTTTTTTATCAATATGTATTATGTTTTTTATAATTTTAAAAAATATTGTATTTACATAATTAAAAAAAATTTTTTTTTGTTAAATTGCTACCACGATAATTTTTTTTGTTTATTGAGATATTAAAAAAAAAGGCATGAAAATATAAAGCTGTTAATGTAGAATAAAACCCTAAAGTTTAAAGTCAATATGTCTAATAGTTTAGGAGATAATGGTTACCGACATGTTGCAGTGTACTCCCATTTAAATAACATGGGACCCGAAAAAAAGGTACATGCTCCCCTTAATATTATTTCAACTGGTTTAATAATTTTAAAATAAAAACATCAATAATAATACATAGAATATACTAAATTCTAGTATGATTAATATTGTTTATTCTGCACACACAACCTTCATTACAAATCAAATAATTACCACCAACATCCCTAACTACTTGTCTTCTCCATAATTCTTTCCATGAACTGTTAAAGGTTCCTCCCTTCTCTTTATAAAACACAATCAACTAGAAATCATTCAAATTTTACAAAAAGTTTGGATTATTGCGTCAGCTGTTTCCATGTTTCCATAAAAAGTTTTAAAATAATACATTTAGAAAACTAAATATATGTTTCTTTTTGCTAGAATGACGTAAATAGTAACGTACAATGTTTTTATGTTAATCAAATTAAATACGAGTATTAACTATTCGAATATTACGCAACTTTTCTTAACACTGTGACAGAGAAGTATAAATTATCGGAAAGGTAGTTGATTGACCAATTGTGACGTGCATCATCTGCAAATGCAGCGATAGATAAAGCAAAACATGTATCCAGTGGGTGTTTGTATACCACCAAATTTCAATTTGTTAAAACTATACATTCCAATCACTTATTGTATGCAATGAAAGAAAATATGAAATGGAATATTGCAGCACCAAGTGCACAAACTATATTCTGAGGGATGTGAAAGTATTGAAAGACGTGTAAGATCTGATCTTTGATTTGAGCAAGAAGTTATATTCCATTGGAGGATTCGTATTACACATTGCGTGTTACAAAATTCTTCACTGTCATTTCCAAAGTTTTACTAGTATAACTCTGGTATTGAAACGTTGTAGACTAATTCATTATATAAAAACGACCAATGTGTCTCTCTGAGGATACAGACATACTTTGTTTACGAAAGTACGCAAAAGTCAAGTGGGCTTGTATATTAAAATAGTTAAATAATATCTAATTGTAACATTTATATGAAATGAAATAAAAATATGTTTATTGTACATTATATACAATTATACAATTGGTACTTACTTTACTTTACACATAACCATATATAACTAGTCATAGTAGTACAACACATTATGTTCCATGCAACAATAGTATTATATAATTAAAACCTAGGAAATTACAAAAGAATGTATAGAATATGTTTTCTCAAATTTAAACATAAACATCCCTTCCATCGCACGCACAATATTTCCATCAGAGCACAAAGCTCCAAACGAGACGCCAATGCCTTGAAGCTCAAAGCTTATATTCCCAGCCAGAAGCAAGCCCACCCACCAACAATTCTGCTAACATCTGTTCTTATTAAATATTTTACAAGCGGATATAGTAAAAGAATTACAAACAGACGTCCAACATAAGTTTTCCTTTTAACACAATGTAAGAAATAAATAAATATTTTAAAAGCAAATTAGACACTTATAAGATTGTTATGTTTATGAAAAGTATTATTAGTTATTATTTTTTAATGATTATAATTGGAATAGGAGTTAAAATTAAAAAAATAAATAAACAAAACAATTTGGAATGTAAATTGTCCAGCAAGAAAATAAATCATATAACATAGATATAGAAAAGTAATAAATTTAACATAGTTAATCTACTTTTCATGTGAATAAAAACATAAATAGACCTGTGTTTAAAGTTTATTTTAAATATAAATAGCATCTTCAACGAAGCTTTTATAAATATCTGTATAAACCAATTACGTAATAATAAAACTTAGTCACGTAATTTACTTTATGTTTAGCGGAAGCTTTGAAACCATCTCCACCGCCATTTATTCATTTTATTAATTTGAGTTGGTAAGTAATTGTGTAAATTTATGTAAATGGTAAACCAAGTACTTGAAAATTAGATTACCCTAAGAATATCCTAATTACTTTTTAAACTCTCATTTTGCTCTCTTTAAAAATAAATGGTATTTGCAAATGTAACAATAAATCTTATCCAAAATATTAACCTCTAATTTCTTCACACAGGGCGTGCAAAAAAATTGACATTAATAACTTTAATTTGAAACACCTAAATGATATAAAATGTATTAAGTATTAATTAATTAATAGCCCTATGGTACTCTAATTTATTTTAATAAAGCTATTAAAAGAAAGTAGTAGTCTATTTACCATATTTACATTTTATTAACTTCTCAGAAATATAATCCGTGATATCTTAGTAAAAGAATCGCGTATTTACCCCACGCAATATACCCTGCATGGAGGTATTTGGTTATATTGTACATATATGTTTTATCGGCTGTCATTACGATTCTTGAATATTTAGAATACGTTGTAGTACAAAAGCAAGAGATTAGCATAAACAGGACTTGTACAATACAATTACTTTTCATAGAAGTCTACTCAGTGAAGTAGTCTCACAGACAGAGTAAGCTACCCTGCTATAACATGAGAGGAGAAAGAAACAGAGAGCCTAAGAGATTGTGTGAAAGGAAAAATAACTGTCCATAGAAGTCTACTCAGTGAAGTTAGTCTCACAGACAGAGTAAGCTACCCTGCTATAACATGAGAGGAGAAAGAAACAGAGAGCCTAAGAGATTGTGTGAAAGGAAAAATAACTGTCCATAGAAGTACTGTATATGTAAATAAGGGCTTTACAGGGAGATGTTTGGAGGGATGTAGCAGAGTTATCCTTAAGGAGCCACATAGCTGCTTATATTTTTTGTATGCATTGCACCTAACGCAACTTTTTGTTGTTGTAATTAGCAGCTGTTATGTAAAATTAATAATTTTGATATAACAAGGTAATAATTTAAATAGTGGTATTATTAATTATTTTATGAATAAAGTTCATAAAATAATGTTTTGAGCAAAAACTGTTCAATGTATGCAGCAACAGGAATAAACCCTACTGAAACAGTAATTGTACGTAGCTTCCTGAAACTATACATGGCATGATAACTTTAATGTACTTTGCGAGATATTTCATGAAGTAGTACACTAGCTAATTTAACTTTTTAAATTTGATATCAAAATAAAATGTAATTATTGAGACTTCTCCTAGGTCAGGTAAAAATATTGAGATAAGTAATAAACACATTAATCATTGGGTGTATAAATTTAGAAGCCTAGTAAGAGAAATACTGTAAAGTATCGTAAGGCTGTGCGACATTACGTTGTATTTCGTTAAATAGATCTTGAGATTTTAAGTATTGTTTTTTAAACGCTAAATTCAATAAATCGGAAGTCCTAATGTCGCTGTTGTTATTAGTAACCACTGGTGAGGTAGTATAAATGTTTTTGAACAATTTACTCGCAATCGTTTCAGTGCTGTCAAATGTTTTAAACAAGAAACAAGTGAATCCTTAAAATTCTATAGATAAAAATATTTCAGGGAACCATTACGCTATATTGTCCAATTTTAAAACACTATTTATTTAAACGTCACATCGCTTTTGAATACAGTGGTTTTTTAATAGTGTAATATTATATATTATAACAGAAATTTTAAATGTAACTTTATCAGCTAAGGAGGGCCATAATAATAGTATAAGTATAATCTTGTAACTATTACATACTAAGTAGTGTGCAGTGTTACTACCTAATAATCGTCAGTCACCGTCTTATCACTTATTAAGTATCCAGATTCAGTGTTTTTGTTCAGGTGTTACTTATAATAATATCCTAAAATCAGTTATTATAATTCAAAAAATAATAGTCCCATATAATGTAACCTAAATTGTTACTTGAATTTTTGTCCTCTGTTTAAGGCTCCTGAAAATCTCCCATTTACACATTTGTATGTCCTTTAAAGTGTTTCATAATTTAATATTAGGTATCAGGTGGCTGGGGTAGATCTAATAATAACTCGAAATTAAGGTTCGGTAAAGGCACACATTCTCTTTTAATTAAGCCTAGTTTAGATGGACATAGCTTTGGTTATAAAGCTCATTATATTATAAGCTCATTAGTTTATACTTGAAAGTCATAAATAGCATGAAGAATAAATGAGTTTCTAGTTCGAGTTGGTGATTAGTTTTTTTCAATGGTTAGAGTAGACGATTTTTTACAGATTTACTGTGATGTACCTACTATAACTTTAGACTAATTTATGTACTTCTGGCGTAAAGTTTATTTATTATTTTATATCCTATAAATAATACTTACTAGTAGTATTATAATAATGAAGGAAACCCCGACACAGGTTTAACCTACTGGGGTACCTGGCTTTATAACATCTTAATCCCAATTAAACCATATACAATTTCTATGAAAAAAATCTATTTTTATAAAGGTTATATAAATTTTTCAGCATTAGTATATTGATATTACTAGATTTCTCACCGTTAAGGAGCATAGTATTGTATAAAAATTATGGAATCAGATTATAGCAACCACCAACACAATTATTTATGAACCCTCAAAACGTATTTATATCTTTAGTTTCGAACTCGTTATATACATCGCTACAAATGCATTGCCAAGATAGTCAAAATAAACAATAAAATATGTTTCTGTCTCTTATGTCGCTAAAGGATCATATCAAATCATTACACCAATAGTGTATTTATAGACTCCATTTTAAAATCACAACATGGTATGCAAATGTTAATATTGGAATGTATAGGTAAGTTTTCTAGGTAACCCACACCTTGAGCAATGAATGTGAATGCAGAATTTTATTATAGATACAAAGTTGTTTTTAAACCGTACACGAAACTTATAATTATCTTATTTGAAGAGGATCCCAACTAAAAATATTTTTACAGAATAAAGAACCTCCGAAGCACTACCTTAAAAAACTGGCTCCTGTTGACTTTTAAAGATATACGGATTTGGTTACTATGTTTGCATATTTATAAAGGAAATTATTATTATTTTCTCACACACACAAAGCAAAGTAAATCATGTGATCTTGTCCTTAAGTTTTAGATACTATATTGAGAGAGGTTTTTTCTTCTAGGACACACAACTGACAAAACAGGAAAACATTATTAGAGTTGGTGTCTAAATCCGAGCTCCGACCATGTTAGTGTCTGCCCATCACGTTGAGCATCGATTAAATAAATAAGGTGAGTGTATATTTATACATATACCCATATATAATATATATATATATATATATATATATATATATATATATATATATATATATATATGTATATATATTATTCACTCTCCATCGTCCTCAGAACTACCCGTATAACGGTTGACGCTCATCGATAGTCAAATCGATACGGTTTATCATGTTGATAACATTTGTTATCGTCTAGATTTAATAGACAATGTTTCGATAGTGCGGTAATATTGCGAAAAGACCCAAAATATTACACTTTTATATGGTAAAATGTTTCTGGTTTCAGTATAAAATTGCAACAATGAAGAAAACTGTAAATTAAAAACTACATGCATTTAAGTCGTTGTTGAGGAAGTACCGTAGAGATTATCTATTTATTAATAGAAAATTGCGTCTGTTCGAAATACTTTAGTGATATTGAGAAAATATTTTGCCACGATCATCATAGTGATAATTAATTAACATTTAAAACAAAGCACCTCAAAGCACAATTAAAACAAGGTGGCCATCTCTATTTAAACCAAATATAGATTATAGAGTACTACTTCCGTTAAAGTCTTGTTCGATTTCAGAGTATTTACCGTTGAATTAAACTGCCGCGCGGTGGAAGTTATTAGCGGATGGTGTATGCTACATCACGATTACACTTGAATGAAATAAATAGCAGCCAGTAGTCCCAATACAGGCTTTCAAAGCACTAAATTTTAATTCACTACTTACAACTTTGGATTGGTTGTTAGGAACATGTTATTTATGAAGGCGATTTCTTGTGGAGCATTTGAACTTTATGACACTATTTCTGAGGTATGGACCTTACCTTAAGTCTAGTTACATCTATTAGAAAACTATCAATAATATATCCAACAAATGGGCACCAATGATTTGCAATTACGAGTAAAAGTCTTTTCTATATCGATATCGCTATCGTGTTTCATACGTGCTATTACATGCATCTCTCAAGACAAGCCTCAAATCATACAATATCCATGGGTTGCTCGATCTGTTAGTTTTAAATACCCGATAACATGTAAAGGATCCTTGTGCATGTCTCTGTATTGGTATGAAACTTACTAACGTAACCACCTTTAAACTGCCTTTAAACAATTACAATTAAAAACGTTTTTGATAGTAGATGTTTAATAGGTTCATTAATATTATTACTAGATATATAGTCTTTTTTGTGTTGCAGAAAAAATGTTGTACTTATAAAAATTTTATTTGAATTTTAAACATAAATACGGTTTTAAATATAAGGGTAATATCCAATATAGCCTAAAGCTGAGCAATTTCGCAGCCAAGCGATATCAGCTTGGTCACTTTGATTGATGAACTGATGGATAACAAACCACCACCGGGCCCTGATCGCTTTCAAAATATGTGATGTTAAATTTATTTGAAGTCGATATTCGTTATTTAAAGTAAATATTTATAATTAAAGATGCTAAATATTTAAAAATATCACTATACCATGCTCAACGTTAATATGATAAATTAAATTTTACAAATCTATAAAATCATTAGAATAAGTTTGAAAAGGATTCAATTTTAATAATCTCACTGCAAAGAATTTATTTTATAAACCATGGATATATTAAAGCAATAACTATCATCCTTTTCGGAGTGCCTTTACACAGTACTTCAAACCAACGCTAGTTTTAAAGTCTAATGGTTACATATTCCATTAGTTCCATTGTTATCGTTCTCATTTACTTAATGCTCCTACATAAGCAAGAGCTTATATGCGCTATATGGTCAAAGCAGTTATTAAAACTATAATTATCAATTTTATAGTATCTCGTCTGCGAAACTCGTTACTCAGTAATAATGTAATCATTCAGAAACTAAAAAATTATTATATACAATATAAATAATGATGTACTGTATATATGTAATTAAAACTAAAGATATATTTTCAAAACCACCTATGGTCATCTTTAGAAGACCATCTATTCTTAAAAATATGTTAATCTACACCAAATTTAAAAACACAAATCTTAAGGAAAATAATTTAACGGTTTGTAAAACCTGTCAAAAACCACGTTGTGGCACTTGAAAATTATGTCCTGTAGTAAATATTTTTGCAGTATCATAACTATCAAAACGTATCCGATAAAAGGAACTATTGATTGCAATTTAAGCAACACAATATATCAGCCTTTTCGTATTAGAATGACAGGTCACCGTTATTGTTCATGGAGATGACAATCCCCACGCTGTACATTCTAGAGAACGTAATAAGGACAAAATTGAAAACTGTTATAAATTAAAAGGCATCGATAATGTTGCATTGCATACCAATGAAAATAAAAATATATGTTTAATATGACAAGGAGTGAAACTGCTCATCAACTTGTATTAAAATCGGAATTTCCTTTACGTATAAACATTCCTTAATTTCCACAAATTGGTATTTTTCCTCTTTGGTATTTCTGAAGAAACACAGCTGTCAAGTATTTTTCACTGTTTATTATTCAATTTAAGTTCTTTTTCCTTGATTATATTTCTAGTTGGTTTAGTAATTCAATTTTGGAAATATTTATAAAATGTTCAATGTTACGTCCGAAGAAGTACGTTGAGACGTAATAGAATTTATAAAGCGTTTACCAATATTTGGTTTTTTATTTTTGTTTGAAGAGAACACATACATACTGATATATTGAGATATGTCTCAAGTTAACAGATTTTATTGTTTGAATTTATCTCTAATGAAATTGAAGTTTTATATATAAATATGAAGCATCTTGAAGTCGATACTTATGCAAGAAGTTAAAAATTATAATAGTGATGATTATTTTAATATTTATATCTGCATTGACAATCGAAATATAAAATCTTAGCCATCACTCAGACAGATAGACTAAAACAATACAATTAATTTCTTTCTCATTTCACTCGTGCTTTTTGAAGCACATGAAATGTGTAAATGCATGTACTATAATTATCGAATAATGATTTTTTGAATTTTGAACACCGAATAATATAGCAAAATCTAGCGTTTTTAGTGGTTGTTCAAATAGGTTTAATACTCCTTTTGATACGTATAAGTATTTATTTAAATTGTCTCATTATAATTTATGATTCATCATTAGCAAAGTCTATCACTGGACGGACTGGAAAACAATCATTTCTGATTTCACATTTGTTTTAATTAGTTAATGTTTGAATAATAAATACGACTAAATGTTACTTTCCTTGAGCCGTTCACTTCATACTGTACCACGCATGAAGTAACTTTTTATAAGGCTATTCTCTGACTGCATTAAAAGAAGAAATACCAATATTTAAGTTGGGCACAAAAGCAGACGTTATTGGATGTAATAGTTTATCAATATTCATCAGTTTAATTAATTTTTGAACATGAGATGCTTTTAGAAATTTTTTATTTTGGTTTTTATATTGGTTTCTAATGATTTATTTGAGCTAGAATTTTAATACAATTGAGAAATTTGGGGATTTGCTTGAAACTGTCATAATACTAATTTGCCTGAAAGAAAATTTGCATGGATTCTAGAATAACATCATATTTAGAATGACTAAGGATATCTTATAGGACACTTAGAAAAGAAAGGCAAGGCATGTTTCGGAGCCTACAAGACAAAGCAGGCAAAGAAAATGTCTCAATTCGGTTAGGTTTGATAAAGGAAATTAACATTAAGGGAGTACTACAATCACAGTTTTGAGGAAAAAACTAAAACTATAAGTAAGTTTTTATCTTTTATCTCCCTAATATATAAACATTTGCGGTTTGTGACTTGCCACTTCTAGATATATATATATATATATATATATATATATATATATATATATATATATATATATATATATTGTGTTCACCAGATGTGATTGATTACATTGTATTTTTTATCCAGGTAAGTTCTCCTGGCAAGTATAAACCAGTCAGAGTGTCCTACAGGTGGATACTATAAGTTTTAAAATGAGTCTTTACCACAACTCATGTTGTTTGATTACATTCGACCGACTAAGGACCTCACGAAGGGTAATTATGAAAGAAATACTAGAAATAGTTGAAATAAGATAGAAATAACACTGATATGTTAAAACTACATCAAATTGCACAGAAATGATTAAAAATGATTCAAAAATTTAATTTACAATAATATTACTTACAATTAAGGCGATGTGTTCTTGAAAATAGAACAAAAATACTTAAGATGTGCTTGATTCAATTTAACTATTACATAGTTATACTGTAAGGTTGTAAATACAAAGAAATTACTATCAGGTAAATATATACTCAAACTAGTAATACTTTTGGCATAGTTCTAACTCATTGCGATTGCGGATAGACAGCTAGTTAATAATGTAAGTGTACGAGATAATAAAGAATGTAAACATAAAAAGAATAAACTGCAATAAAATATTAATAACAAAGACAACTTTAAGCCACTTGCCTTTGTGGAATATAAACATATATTTAAACACATTGATAAACGTAAATCTACCTGATTGTAGTCATCTGTGTAATTGTATAGCTCTGTGAAACGACTCGAGCGTAATATAGTCAAGGACTCGTTTATAATTACAAAAACTCTTTCTAAGGACTCAATTTACGTTTTTAAACCACTATTTTGTGAAACAAAGTTAACAATAAACCAATTAGTTATCTGTTAACTTTGTTTTATAATTGATTTCTCGACACAAGCTAATTGCATAAAACGAGACATTAAATCTATAGAATACTTTTTTCCTAAAATTGTGATTGAAAATGTTTTTAAATTGAAACCCATAACAAATTATGAAAGCTTGTGGTGATAATTGTTATTCGGTAATTTTTAAAGTCAGTGTAAAAGAGTATAACTGCTGAAAACTTTACAAAAATAAAGTACGTTATTGCTCAACTCGTACCTTTGTCACAAAGTCACAGATAACGGACTACAGTAATCCTTAGAGAACAGAGGATATATTTATCAGGCTTTAAAAGTTATGTATGAATATCAAAGTCAAATACCTTCTTATAAAATATTGAAATTCACATTACAGTTACTTCTTGAGATGATTGCTAATGAATATTTTCATGCTTTAATACTTCTAATACTCAATATGCTCGTTCCTCCTATTATATTATTCCTTCTGAACTTTGATATATTGAAAAATAAATAATTACAATCAAAAGTAAAATTAACACGAAGGAGTTTTTTAAAAAAAACTTTGAACGAGAAGTGTTGTTTCCTAACGTTATTTTCTAATATATGTTTCTGAGATGGATTTATCACAACACTTTGTATTCTGTACGTTACAATGTAGAACAGAGAATTAGATAAAACTGAGGCGTAACAATAATAAATAAACCTATCTCATTAGTAAATGTTATTAGGTTCATCTAGATAGTAAACATTATTTTAATTACTACCCCTATATATCTGAATACATTACATTTGACACAATATATACCACTCTTGAGCCTATAATATACAATCATTGTTGTAAATATTAAATCATAAACAATATTAGTTATTGTTTATAGCTACATAATATAATAAAATAAAATTAGGTCTTTCACTGTATATTGTGCTCTCTCACTCATTGGTCATAAATTATTTTGTATTTGGTTGTTTACGCCACAAATGTGTTTAAAGATCACACTAACATATGATTTGAAATCCACATAGCTGCCAAACGACATATAATAAATAATGTATTTCTTCATAAATATTTATTGAATATTATATAGATACGAACCAGACCACACGTCCATGTATCAAGAGTAACACTATCGACAAAGAATATGATGGAAGAATATTCGTATTAATACTCGTACACATTCTTATATCCATTTTATGAACCATTTATCAAAATCTTTTTGATAATCAACCTCCAACGATATTGTGTTTATTTGAAAACATGTAAAGCAATTGATTTGACTTTGTAGACGATTAATAAGCGGTAATCATTTAATTTAATGCGAGTGTTTGTGACCGTAATTGAAATTAATAATATATTATTGAACATGAATTATACTGTAAATGGCAACTGTAATTGATTTTAATATTAATGATATTCAAACTAACCAATCAGTAACAGAACAATACGCCATATGATTATGCACGATAAAATATGCATTGTTACAAATTAAATCTCATTTGTAATTTAGTTTATTATTTCAATTTATAAAGTTTCGTTGTAACTGAATGCTTAACAAAGTTATAATTCACACTTCGTTTGCTTTTATCTATAGAATCCTGCACATTATCTTTAGCTAACTTTTACGAATCACACACGTCATTTAGGTCTTTTGTTTGCGTGTTCCTTCAGTAGTAGCATACGCGTGTTCCTACAGTCACCAGGTACAGTTTGAACTCTTAAAGAATTCAGTGAAATAAAGTAATTGCTTGATTATATCTAATAGGACATGAACTATATATAATATTTCAGTTCTCAGTATTTTTATCTTTAAATATGAAGTTGTCAGAGGTGAAGGAGAAAGAGCAAGAGTGCGACAGATGAATGTGAGATGGTATCTAATTAGGTTTTACGGCTATATCCTTTGGGTTACGCATATTACATATTATAATAACAAATACCCGTATGTATACCTATTTACTTATGTTTCAATCTTCTATGATAGCTTCACGTATTAAACGTGTAATTATTAGGAAGGATTCTTTCAAGGAGATTATATATAACACACATCACTATCATTAATGGTTAATTCTATATTTGTCGCGCTGAATAATTTTTTCATAAACATATTATTTTTCTATGATGTATTTTAGTTTGTTGCAAAATGTTTTAAAATTTTAGAGCCACTGATTGTCATTTATAACTCATAAACTGATTTTTACTAATAGGTGCTAAAAGATGCGGTGAACCTACTTCCTTTCAAAACAAGGAAAATAACAGATTTGAGGACAAGAAATAAAAGCTATGACATCCGATTTGAGTGAGGAAGAATTTCTAGCCAAGGTTTTTAAATAAAAAATGTCATTGGTTAACATGTGTTTCAGATCCTAACCTTGGTTATTTAAGCACTCTAGTAACTATTAGATTAATAAAATCTTGATAGCACAGTAAAAACCCATACGCTATTACGAGGATATCTTGTGTGTGTGTTTAAATAAGATTAGCTGTACAAATAATAGTTTAGTTTAGTCATTTACAGCAATTTAGTCTTAATTATATTACGAGTGTGTTCGTTTCGGTTTTTAAATTATTTATACTATATTTGCTCACAAACTCTCTTTTATAATTGGATTAACTCTAACAATGTGCTCATACAAGACAATTGAAAGCGAAGTTTAGTGATGTATGTACTGTGTTTAAAAACCATTAAAGTATTATAGGAGTGAGACCTGTATCATTTGAACCTTCCGGACTTGGACGTTTCTTTAAGAGTAATATATATTACCTCTTTTTTGTATATTAAAAAAAATCAAACATAAATACTATTTTAAATTTTGTTTAAGAAAGAGGTCATAGGACATATTTTTTATTATTTTAACGAACCCAACTTTCAATAAACTTTAAAAGGTAATAAATAACTTTTATTACAGCTTATTTCTGCACATTATACCATGATTCGAAGTTAAATTAACACAAAATGATGTTTCACTCATAATAATTTTAGAAAAGTATATACTGGAAATGTTATTACTACTCTTACTATGTATTCTAGATTCGTATTACAAGAATTATTTTGAAGTATAAATTAACAAAAAGTTTTGACAGAAACGCTTGAAAGAAGTTTGTAAAATATTTTACATACATAAGATCATCACAAAGAGAATCGGGCAGACTTGACTGTGAGGATTAAAGGGTCATGTTAATGCGACCACCACAAAGCAGAGAGATATTCTGGAACGTCCTGACTGCCTACATAAACATTTTAGGGGATCCTGTTTTTGTTGAACAGACTATTCATTATAAATGTGTTAATATTTGGACAGCCATTGTTTAAAATAAATAAGATGGCTGTAATTAAGAGTAGCATAATTTATTTCTCAGAATTGCCACAAGAGTTATTTGTTTTATTGTTTTTTGTGAGTGCATATCTTACGATTTCCCCTTACTTGTTTCATATATATATATCACTTAAGGCTAGTTTTAATGTGTTTATGTATTAAAAGAAATATTCTTGCTATTTCCTATTTGTAACACACAAAGGAATTTGCTATAATAGTAAATATAAATCTACGTTAAGTTATATATTTAGATTGCTTAAAGTGTCTGTTTAGTTAACAAAGTTTATTATATTATATTAATAAATAAATAAAACATTAACGTTATAAAGTTATTTGAATGTTTTTTTTTTTTTTATATTTATATTTAAATCCTGAGGAGATTTCAACACCATGTGCTACGGAGCATCATGAATGTTTTGTTATATTTTAACATCATGTTGTTTCCTTTTGTTTGTATGATAAATACAAACAAAGACAAACAACAAACAAATTATTCGCGTAGTTATGTCTGTGAATAATTTTGTCATTTGGAATAGTTTCTGTATAATTAAGTCGAATTTAATCACACCAACCGACCGTCAATAGAACTTGCATTCATTATTATCGATCACTTATTAAAGGTCGAATCACTCATAAGGTCGAAAAACCATATGATTTTTACACCATTGGAGACGTAATGAACAGCTGAATAACGTGATGCTTGTACTAATTTTGTTAATTTATGTAAATATTGTGACATCAGTGACAGTCACAATCATAAAATAGTGACGATCAGTTCGTGTATTTCCGTACGTTATAACTAATGCTGCTGTTTTCGGCTGTTACAACGGTACATACTCACATTAAGCTTTAAGATTTATGTCGTAATAACAAATGTCTTTTATGCTATGATTTCCTAACTATATACCCTCCACTGATTATATTTTACATCGGATTTTATAAATTTAAGTTAAAATACTTATATTACGGATTTACATTACACATCTTAGAATTCTACTAAAATTAATTTTAAATAAAATTATATAACGTAAACGTAGATTAACAGTAAACGTGTTTTACAAATTTTATAAAATAAGATCAGCAAATCACCCACAATCAGCCTGCTTATTATATGAAAAGCAATTTTCGGTTCGAGAAAAGTTTATCAAAGGATATATTTTTGTTATAATGTAATGTAATGTAATGTATCAAGTCATTTAGATAATCCTTTACAACTTTTAAAACTTTCTAAATGTTCTAAGTTTGAAATTACTTTTCTAGCACATATGTAAAATTTCTAGATTATTTTCAATCTTGGTATTTGTGTAGTCTGGTCAGTGTTATATTTATATAGATAATCAGCATATTTTGAAGTTGATAAATCTTTAAAGCTGACATAAATGTTCATTAAACATTTTAAGAATCGGTTGGTGTGTCTGATATAGTTTTTTTTTACATTTGTTTCTATATAATTTGTAAATTCCGCTATTGTTAAATTTTATTATTACTGAAATGGTTTATTATTTCTAAATTACGTTTCATCATGGGACAGGGATTTTTTTAAAGTTTGAATGCTACTTTGTATCCATAACAGCAGTCAAATAGCACTAGGTATAGGGTTGTTTGGTGATAATGCAGTTTTGGTATTTTCCAAGATATTTTAACAATGTGTACTTATATAATTTGGGGTTTCTTTTTTCTCTCTTGAATATTAATTCAATAACTCTTAAAAATAATTTTTTACTTACGAAAATTTAATTTATAATCAATTAAAAATTTTCAGTTTCTTTTTACTTTTAAAGAGAAAATAATTTGGCATATTATCCTCTAGGGACAAGCAGCAGCATGAGCTGAGTAACCACTAGTTACAAAGTTGGAAATGTAAAATGTAAGAATATGTCAAGATGAATGTATTTACAAATAATTTATCAAAACTTAAACATGTAATTAAATCTTCTATATATTACAAAAATTTAGGTTGGTTGTAGCAAAAACTTGATACCGTACATTGTAATTAATGATACCTTGTGTATATTAGTGTGCTGATGCCGATTTCATAGCATTACGGATTTGAGGAACGATTCATTGGTCAATCAAGATACATGCAAAAAGCATGTGCATGCAAATCGAGATTTACTATTTTTAGATTCTCGGAATTCCGTCTAGGAAATCAGTATAGAACATATTCATTTGGCATTACAAGTATACATAAACAACAATTGATCTATATCTGTGTTGTAGAAGAAATTTCAAGGTCACGTAACAAGAAGGCATAAGAGGCGGCTGTATTAACGGCCATCTTTATTGTAGATCCACAAGAACATTGTTAAACTTAATAGGTATTGTTGAACCTAATTCACTTTCACGATATTTTTGCGTAACGTTGTGTGAAATGTCTCATTTTAAAGTTATAATTAATACGCATACCAAGTCTGTTTAAATTTTTTTTTAATATTTCAGATTTTTTATGAAAGCTGTATGCAACTATTGATTTCTAGATTTGAATTTAATCAAGTATGATTCAATGGAGTGTGGAAATATAGAATATACACAATATCCATTATAAGCAGAGTGTAATAAGTGGACATAACGTTTAATCTAATGCTATAAGAAAGAATTAGGTCGTAACATGACAAGTGCTTGTAGGATTAAGTACAGAGCCAAGGTACGTATTAAACGCTACTAATGCACACATTAACGGGTTGACCTGGTTTCTCCGAGAGACCTGTTGTTTGCTACATGTATTTAATTACATACACCTACGCTTATTCCATTATTATAGACTAGCTAATCCAATATATTGAATTTTAAGGTTGTAAAATGTCATATACCATATTAAAAATAAGTTATATAATGTTTATACTAAATTGATTTCTTAATGAGCTGATTAAGACCTTTTTGAAATACCAATTTTTACATATTTTATCTTTGAAAAGCTCTTTGTAGACAAAGTTCTTTCAACAGCTTAAAACAATGTATACAATGAATTGTTTATTATATTTTTATAATTGTTAATATATTTTTTATAAAACACACCTAACACATCTCTATGTGAATTTATTATCAATAAATTAAGTTTTACGTTCTGCAGTTTTAAAATATACGATAGATAAGTAAGAAAAAGAGAGAAACATTCGTTTTGAAATAAATTTAAGCTAATAGGTTTTTAAACAGGATGATCTTTCTAATCCTAGTTCTATAAACAGAATAAATTGTCACTCAAGGGATTAAAATAACTTTTGTCTACACCTTTTGCCTTAGTCAGAAGCAGTTTTAATTATTTAACACTTTATATTACTGTTCAAATTGAAATTTTTTTAAACTATATGTATGGCGAAACGAAAGAATATAAGCACAATGTGTAACCAATGATGACCAAACCTGTAATCGGTTAACTTTTAGTTTTCGACAAACATGATTTATAAAATACTCCTAAATAACTAAGGAGCATCACAAACATAATTTTTAGCTAATTATAAAATACTAGGTGCTGTAATAAATTGGTTTCATCCCAGCTCGTATCGTCGGAGATAATGGCCGTAATCGTCCGATGCTGAAGCTCACACAGTGTGGATTATGTTTGTCTCGTCAAACTAAACAATATCTTACCAACCAACGTAATAATACGAATAATATTTTAGACAGCTCCATTGTACTTGCAACAACACTTTTGTTAAGTTTTGAAATTGTGTGTAAAAAAATAATCGTTATTCCATCCAATCTGTTTTAATTGACATTCAAATTTAAACTTATGTGAATCCTGGTAAAAATATATGGACGATACGTTTTAAATAATACTGTTAAATTTGCTTTTAAATAGCTGACTAATATCTTATTATTGAGAATCGAGACGGATTTAATTGGCGATAACTTGCAATGATGGTACACGTGCTTGCCCCATAATATAACAGTTCAGTAACAACTGCAGTATTCCGTTTAAACGCGCATACCATCGGTTATCATGGATTGTGTTCGATGATCCACGAAACTGATTGTAGGCTTCATGTTGACTATTGGCTATTTCTGATGGGGATTACCTACAACAGTTAATACTCTATGTTTCATGCACTGGTGCCTGTGTTTTGCCCCTGTTTCTACCTTTGATATTAAAGTGGTTTCAACCAGCTTTTAGAATTTTTGTAAATTCTATCCCTGTTTATTAAAAGCTATTTTAAAATATTTTTTTCATAAAAACACATTATTGTACTTTATAGGGAAACGATATGCAATTAATTCAAATTTAAGATCGCAGTATTTTTTAATTTTTTACTTATAATTTCAAAATTTAGCAAAAATATAATATTTTTATCAGCAATAGTAGTTTATGAATATTTTTAATGGTGCTTTAATAGATGAACGTTATTAAAGCCTATCAATATAGGGGATGGAGAAATTTTCCTTTGTGTCTGTCTGTCTGTCTGTATGCTCGATATCTCTATAACGCACCGGCCTATAGACCAATCCTACATAGGCAACACCGAGCTGAGTGATGATACAGAATCTTACTTTGCGATTTGGTTGAAAGAGTGAAAATATTTCTAATGGTCTTATGGGTAACCAATATCGTAAAAATTGTAGAATAAATAATGTTTTTAACAAACTGAGTACTACCACTATATGATATTTTAACTTGTAACATAGTAATACATGTCGCTACAGACATAATTTTGCATAAATCTCAGCGAAACGTAGTAGGGGATAAAGCACACTTGATAAAAACAGACTTCGTTATTGAAGTGCTAATGGTATAAAGTAAATAGTACGAGTAGATTAAAACTGTTTCCACTTCGGTAGAAAATTCATTGTGCTCACTATCATCGACTTTGTTATTACAAAGTTAAACTGGATAAACTTGTATAAAGAGGAGATTAAATATTAAATTTCTAATTAAACTCAATGATTTGGAACAAAACTAAACGAAATTAATAGAAACTTAGTCGGTTAACGTTTGCCGTAAATTAAACCAATTTTCTATGACGACCTGTTTCTGAATTGCGCATTTAATTATTTATTAGAGGCTCTAGCCAAAGCGTTTATAAACAGGTTCATTAGAAATAAATTACAAAGTTATTGAATATGAGAAAAAATTTTTCTTAACTGTTTATAATAGAACACTGCTGTAAATCAAAAGCTTGGGATTTTCGTTCTGTTAAAAAGAGGACGTTATTAATAACTTCTGGGAACACGTGTATAACCTTATGAAATGTACTCTAATGTAATAATAACTGTTATATTTCCTTATTTTTGAAATGAAAAAAAAAGATTCACAACTTCTTTATAAGGCGAGGCAGAAATGTACCGTAGTAGCATGAGCCTGAACGCCTTGTAACAAAATTTATTTATTCTTAGATAATTATGTCGTTTATCACATGTACTGCATAACCGATAATGTTACCGACTGCAATACTGATATATAAAAATGTAGACAACTATATAATTGTCGAAAACTTGATTTAGTTTTATAAATAAAACTTAATTTCAGGATGTGTTGCTGAACGCTAATCTCAGGAATGACTGAATTAATTCAGCAAATTCTGTAAAATATTAGTTGAAATCCTAGGAAGGTATATGAGAAGAGAACGATAAGAAAATTACCTGGAATAATTTGTAATTCTGAAATATGGTATTTATGTTTCAGAATCAAAATTTAATTGACACTAAACAGCTCTTGACACTTTCAGACGAAGTTCGAAAATAGGCTGAAACATCTGTTCTCATTTAAATTCCATAACATATTAATTTTACACTGCTTGATCAGTACTGTAATTCAGATAGCGAATACAAATTTAATATCTAGCTTTTACTCTAGATTTCACTATTAACGAATTTAAAATATCTAACGCATTGTAATATTATTTAAATTCTGTTGTAAACCAACCTTAAATGAGCAAAGCTGTGAAATCTTTACATAAGGTACTCCATACTGGTGGCTTCATTGACATTGTGATATGGCATTTTATCAGTGGATTAAGAAGAAGATTAACACTAATACTCAACTCATTCTTTCCCAGACTGCATTCCGAAAAACGGCAAGACCTCACGACGCAAAACCTTATAAGCGATTGTTTTGGAATATTGCATGAACTTAATAAGAAATTCCCCCTCATACTGAAAGTAGATAGGATTACCTCCTAGACCGAAAAAGGCTTACGATGTATATATATTTTCTTAATTGGGACAACAAGGCAAACTCAAGTATGCTACGGAAAATACCTTAGATCGAAAGTAGTTTACAAGAGACGGAATTAGATGTTTTTTAACAAAGTAGATTTACTAGAGCTACATACATACATACATAGTTTTTTTATCGAGGCAATAAGCAAACTCAACTGCGGTACTTTGAGTGATTTTCTACTGTGGAAGTACACACATTTTAAACGAAATAGGCTTCTTAGTCCTACGAATATACATATTTTTCAACAATGCAAACTCTACTATGGTACTGGAAATATCTTAGATCGTTAGTACATGATAATGATACATAAAGTACATGCTTTCTGACCGAAGTAGGGATTGAGAACTTTGTATTTGTAATTTTGATCGAGGCAACAAGGCAGACTTTTCTGTGGCATGGGAGATATAATACATTCGAATGAGAAATGCTCCTAAACGTGCAAAACATGACATGAGAGTCAGATTAATCTCTGATATTCTTTACCATGACCATCGAAGTAATATGCACCTAATGTATATTTATTTACTTTGGAAACATTTCATAGGACTCATCGTAAGTGGTTTTAATATACTTATTAAAACCACTTAGATATCCACCAAATAGATATCCTTATAATACTTTATAAGGATATCTATTTTGAAATTACCGTGTGAAGTTTCGGGTAACTATTATATTTATTAACAAAGAAGTGATTTGTATCATAGCAATTTAAAAAGTTTGTTATATTTGTAATTACCTTCATTTATTCCAATAATCAACATAAATACTGTGCCCTAATTATGTTTGATTAATAATTCAAAATCATATGTGTATATTTAAAGATGTTATATAAACACAAAAATAGTTATACCTTAATATTATTAAGAATATAAATACGTTATTTAAAAAATAAACTGTTCCATAAAATAATTTACAAATATTTGAATATTTATAAATTTTGAACTAAATGAGCAAGTAAAGCTCACAAGTTAAGCTACATGTTGCTTAAGAGTAATATAACCTTTAACTATATTTATATACCTGAAGCGGGATATAATAGGGTCAAAGAACCACAGTTCAATAACACGGTTGAATATTTACCGTGATTTAATAAGTTATTCTGAGAACAACAGCCGTTAGGAGTTTTCAGAGGACAACGATCTGAACGGGATTGAAGGGCTTCAACAGTTATTTTGATTCGGTGAGAGTTCTCTCGAGTGATTATTAAATATTTATAATTGAAATGGTACATATAGCTCCAAATTATTTTATAAAATATACTATCATGTATATTAATTATAAAGCAAAGTATTTATTAAAGGTGATCTATTGTTTAAATTCGTTAAATATAAAGGCTAAAAACGTATTTTTTAAGTATTCTGAAGTGTGTAACTCCAGCGTATAAATTCCAGCGTTGCTCTATTTTTATAGTTGCTTAAAGAACCAAGATTACATAATGCGAGTTCATTAACGCAACCATCTATGCACACTTTTTATTATGAAAACGGCTTTATATGACCATAAAAATATTGATTACAACAACAAAAAAGTTTAAAGAAACATATATATAACATTAGGGGACCATAATGTTAGTTTACAATTTATTTTCTAATCAACTATTGACTGTAACAAGTCAACCGTACATGAAATTATAAATAAATAAATATAGATCAAAGCAAGCATAACATAAAAGGTAAATAAATTATTGTTATGGCATTACAATGATAAAAAAGAAAAGAAAATATTTTCACAATACTTCTTAATGTACGTTAAAGTTACGGGACTAAATTTTTGACTTGCAAGGGGAGGTCAGCGAACAAATTGTTCTTCCTTCCGATGTCAAGCCACACTTAGGGAAAATGAATATTACGGTTCTGTCGGTTAATAATCGTACGTTCGGAGACTTCCTCTCGGTATAAAAGCCTCTCGCTTAAGTACTGTGGCTATTTAATAGTAAGAGCTTTGTGAATCATGCAACATGTCAGTATTCTGCATGCCATTTTCATTTTTGACAGTTTCTCGAAAGGTTGAAACATGGTAAAGCGTTAAAAGTTCATACTAATTGCTGAGTTTGAGTGTCTTTGAAGTCTATTCATATCTTACATTGAGATGCTGTCTCCGTATGCGGGTTATCCCTACTAACAAAGAACAGAATGAACTGAATATTTGCATAGAACTAGCAAAGAAACTGAATCTTTGCAGTCTGAAGAAACAGCGTTCTACATTTACCCCCAAATTCTGCCAAGAGCTGGAAAACGTGGGTGACATGGTCAGGAAACCTAAAATACGGTCATAGCACTCCGAGAGTTTTCATTTTACAATAACAGGCAAGCCCTTGTTATCGAGAACGACCGTAATCCCAGTCTCATCAAAGTTCCATGTCAGATAGTGTGGGGCAGCATGAAGGACTGTTGAGTTTTAGACCACTTTTGACTTACTAATTGAAAATATTTTTAGGTCAGAATTTACTTGACTGATTAAATTTTCGCTAACTCAAACGCCAAACGCAGCTGATATTCATCTGCTATAGTTGTATATGTAGCTGCAAAACTTTGCGCACAGTCTGAAGAATAAATATTACATTACTTAAAAAAAATGTAAAGTATACAATCATAAATTTTAGTTTCTGGACAAAACTTGATTTTATTTATAATAATTAGTTGATGCAATGTTCAAATATAGTATTGTTTATCAAGTTTATAAGACAGAACGATCATATATTTAATTAATTTGACTACTATTCTCAATTGATTTACATGCGAGTTTTTTTAGGGTACATCGCATCCATTTCTCACTGACAATACTCTTTTATAAATATTGATGTAATTCTTAGACTGGACCAAAGAAATACTTGATATAGCAAAGATGGATTGGGAAACAAGAAAATGTACTTTTTTTATTATGAATCATCTTTACATATGGATAACAACTGTCGGAAGGTAAGTATTGATATGTGTTAGTAGTTTTGATGTCTATTTTACATTTTAATGTTAATTACCAATATTTATATCCTTACAATCTAGAAAACTGTACTGTTTATAATCAAACCTAATTATAAAATGATATATGGTCTATATATTTTTTCCAGGGGAAAATTGCAAACTCCAATTTTGCACTAGAAATATAATTTATATGAACTAGAAGTGATTATAATTATATTTTAAAATTTAATAAAAAATAAAAAATTATTTGCAATTTTTCTTAACCTCTGGTTCTTACAATAATGAAGGCATAAACATGGGTATCTGATGGTATACGCCTAAGCTTGGTATATGACTAATTAAATTTTTAAAATATCATATTACCCTTTCATATTACAATACAAGTGCTGTCACCAAAAAAGTTATGAATTTCGAATTAAAAATTCCTTTAGTTTGGTTTAATATATTACAAAGTGTAACTTAAATCGTGGGAGCTATTCAATCGAATACACGAACTGTTGCACAGAAACTACGGGCGAAGCCGCGGGAATGTACTAGTCTAATTTATAAATCAAGTTAGTGCCATATGTGAGTAGAACGACTATAACATAACTTTCCACTTCCAGTGATTTAATTAGTTATGTGAGGAAGTTTACTTAAACAAAGTTTGCAAATATGTGTTTACCGCAGAGTTGTGTAAAGAACTGCCAAACAAAGTGTCCTACCATTCGTTAATAGATTGAAACTCCTGTATATATATATCTAGATTCGTATGTTTAAGTTTTAGTATGTCTATAATTTATTCCTGTAACACGTTTAACAAAAATCAAAATATATATAAAAGTGTGTGACGATAAATATAGTAAAGATTTGTGATATTCTAAATATTGTATTATTGCCTGAAAAACGGTCCGATACTCAGGAGGCAACTATGTAACTCGCAGTACAACGTTAGTTGTAGTTTAAGTAACCGAGAGTTTACGTCTTATTTTGAGAACTCGTATGTTTGAGAGTTATCATAGGAATCAACCATAAGTGCTTGTACTAAGTAGTATAAATGCTTCGATTTTTAAAATTGTGTGTGGAGCCGCGGATATTGCTACAGTGGTAGATAATATATGTTATAATTCATTAACATGCAAACCATTAAATACAGTATTTGTCATAATATCAGTTAATTTACTAAATCAATAAGTCATCTTATGATGTAAGGGTAAAGTAGTTACTCACATTATGAATACAACTTCAATATGATATTTGAGGTGACAGGCACACATAAAATGTAGTGGAAGGGAAAATACATTTAAAGTTTTTAGTTTTTAAAATTGTAGACATATACTTCTCCATTTAAAATAAATAATAAATTAATATTATTAATATTTTTCGGCTTTAAATACGCAACTATAAGCCTTTGTGTATTTAACTTGAAGTAAAGCATGCAAGTGCATAAAACAGACGTATCAACTTAGTTATTTAAGTAATCTTTCTTGGAAATTTAAAAATGAATGAACTTTGTTAGCGTGCTCATACGGAAATACAACATTGTGTTTTTTTAACTACTGTCTTGTTTTTATTTTTGTGACGTTGGAAAACATGATATTTCACCGTCAGCGTATTCTGCTGTTGAGTGGGACTCACACCCATGGCTACAGCTGCTCGATCGTCTGTTGAGTGGGACTCACACCCATGGCTACAGCTGTTCGATCGTCTGTTGAGTGGGACTCACACCAATGGCTATAGCTGCTCGATCGTCTGTTGATTTCTAGAAGCCAACCTCACATATTATAAGCTTTCTGACGGTCTTAGCAGATGTCAGATATATTATTTTGGTTCTTAGAATGTGGTCATATACATATGTTTCTTTATATTTTGGACAATGTTTGTCCAAACTTTACTTGTTTGGGTATGACTTCGTACATGTATTAATAGATAATTTTCTGTTGGTGATGAATGCTGACTGCTACGGTCCTTGGATCTGCCATCCAGGTGAAAATGTTGTTTGCAACACCTCTGGACTCCATAAAGATACAGGTACATCTGATAACTATTGTTTAATCCTATCAGTAAAATCCGATAAGTTATTGAATATTATACAAAACAGACTTGCAGAGCGATAAGACAAAACTCCTAATTTATTATGTTTATAAGTAACAAAGTAGAACGAAATTGTATTTTGAATACTCAAGTTGATTTATAATTTAAAATAAATATGATGTAGTTTCTTATCAAAAGATATGTTTAAACTGTTTAAAAGTCCAGTGCAATTTTACTGGACCTCAGTTAACAATAATTATTTAACTTGAATTTATTTACTAGAATTAACTGTAGTGTCAATAATGTCAACTCAAATTTTAATTCGAACGTTCAGAAACAATTCTGAGTTCATTTTTAATTATTCATCAGCAATAAAAATAAATTTATGTTATATAAGTGGAAAGAGTGTTTGTTTTAATGTGTACAGGTTAATATTCATATCAAAACTTTGTATATTAGATGTTAAAATTTTATATTTGCATGTATAACGTAGGGAACTTTATTTTTTTTAACTGTTTTAGTTTCAAAGGCACGTATAAAAATCTTTTACAATCGAGCTAACATCCAGTGTCTGGTATTACATTTTAAGAAATAAGCCTAAAACCAAAATTCATAATTATAAATATGACATTATAGTTATGAATTACAGAGTTAATATAGAATGGAATAATAGGAAGATATATGCGTACTAAACTATTAATATTGTTAAGTAAAATAATAAATTAAGTGTTTAAATAATAATTTAAATAAAGAAAACGCTAATGAGTTTATATGACACGTTAGTTTTAACAAGAATCAAAATAGAGTTTATGGTAATCAGCAAGGAAAATGTAAATAACGCTGCTTGTAGTTACGAAACAAAAACAGTTTCCTGAGGCTGTGTCACAAGAACAAAGAGACCTCCTCAGTTATTCCCTAGCTGTCTACATTGGCTTCTACGCTCAGTGTGGAGGATTTCATTGTTTTTATGGAACATTAACACATAAATAATGAATTATTTTTTACTAGAAATGTATCTAATTAACTTCCTCTATGAATTAAGTTTTTAACTTTAGGAATAATGGTATAATAAAAAAAGGAAGCGTATGATCATGTAATTAATAATAGCCCTGTGTTTATCTATGAAAATTCTAACGTACGACTTTTCGCTTTATTTGCTGGAGATGAGGGTGGGAGGTTGGGTTGTTTTGGTTAATTTTTAGATGTACTGATATTAGAGCTTACTACATGTTATTCATTAATGGACGCTGAAAATATTCTTTACAACACACTTATAATGGTTAAACCAAGACTAAAACACCCACTGAAGCCTTAACATGACTGTTCATACTATTGAGGAGTCTTGATACCCTTAATAATAAAATATTATACGCACATTTATACGAAGGGTTACTGATTTACTTTTTAATATTACGATGTAGTTTCAAATTTGAAATTTATTAACATAATATTAACTATAATATACTTTAAGACAAAGTTATGTTGTTACAAGATAAAAGTCTAGCTGACAACAGAAAGTTCTTTTCAAGTAAATTTAGTGGCAGCATACTTACTCGTTTTCCTGATCTAAGACCATCAGATACTTTTTATTTTTTTTTAATAAGCTTAAGTAAACCCATTATTCTTCTGAAGATGAAATAAAAAAATATTGCAATATTGCTATATTTTGTAATATTATACTTGTAATATATTATTGTTTTGTAATATATTATTTGTTGTGTTTTAGCAATATAAACAAAATCGTAACTTCTGTGAACATTAACAGCAACGGAGAACACAAACGTTTCAGTATCTCTTATATTTAGGAGTTATCGTTCCATTAATTTATGGAATATAAATAATGATATTACCACTGTAAAATTTATTTCAATGTTAATTAAGGTGAGACCTCTAGATTACATTTTAGTTTTTTGTGAGACAATACGAAGTACGTGAGACCACAAATAACAAAACTGGATTATTATTAACGTATTGAGGGACATAGATGTACATATGTTATCATCGTATTCAATCTTGCCTACTTATAATAATGATGCTTCATGCAAATGACGAAGCCCAATTTGTTCTTCGAACATCCTGTTGTGTGATAGGTTAAAAGCTAATGTTTTGTTATAAAGTATAATTGCTAATTACCTTTTAACAAAAACAGAACTTTTTAACATCAAATATAAAGATAGCGTAGGTTTAAAAATACAGTTAAATAGAAACTAGCTCATGTTGAGAAGAGTGTCTTGATAATAAAATTGACTGGTGATCATTCCTAAATTTCTTTCTAGTATTTAATTTGTGTAAGATGGAAATTAGTTCGGTAGTAAGAAATGTGTTTATATAAATTTTACTTAATTTCTTTCGGGTACAAAATCATGAGGCAATACTGTTGTACTTATTACCTGCAGAACATTTTTAAATAATGTAGGAGACATACCTTGTCTTTCATATAGTTGATTACAATTCTTATCTCAACTTTTGATTGTAGAAGTGTGATTGAAAAGTAACAGTGAGATAATATGAACTTTTATGAATATAATATGTGTTCTGTCGTGGTATTGTTTCACTGTAGTTAGAGTTCAACCGCAACAGAATTGATTCATAAGAGCACTGATATCAGTTGATTGTAAACTGTGTTGGCTTGAGCACAAGTTGGCCGTCAGCCAAGCAATATACAACAGAAACATATTACCTGCAGCCAACAGATAACTACTAATTGTTAACTTAAGCACACGGAACTATACAGTGTGTGTTTCTTAACTACTATGTTGTTTTTAATTTTTGTGTTAAGATACAATCCAATATTATTCATCTGTCCTAGCAGATTTAACAAATTGTGTTTACCGATATGTGATATGTATATAGTACTAAAAGTTTGACACTGTTGATTCTTACCCATCTTTAATTTCTTATGTTTGTATTACAAGCAAACTTCTATTAGAGGCCACGTAAGGTATGCTCATATGTTGCTAGGATAGAGTGCAGACATTAGATGTATCCTAAAACCTTTATTGTCTTTGGAATACTAGTGGACACATTTTATAGATTTTAGATAATTTTAGAAAAGAAAGAAAAATATATAAATAGCAATTTTCTTTTCGATCACCTAAGTTTACGTCAGTAGTATGGAATTAATTTCCTTTAGAAAGTGATACGGAGTGTCTTGGCTGAGGTCGATGAAACAATGTTTATTCACATGGCCAGATCACTTTTTTTGTTCTATTAGGACAAGAAGCTTATAAAATTCACTTAGTATTATAAAGTCCTTAGCGCTGCTTCGGGAGTATTAGGACATTCAGGATGGGCAAGGTTAAGGGGTGAGGGCCGCCTTTTATCGCGATCCATGAGGAAGAATTAGGGCATTAGGGCAGGTTAGGAGGTCCTCTTATGGAAGTCTTTTAAATCTAATCTGTAGCAAAAAAAACATGAAAGGTTGTAGAAAGTTAATATAAATAGTTTTAGTAGTGGATAAAAAAATGTCACTGTTACTGTGAGGGCTCTGGTTATTGAAATTTGTTATACGAGATGTAATTGGTCCTCTACCTTTGAAGAAGTGGACAAAGGAGGGTTTCGTTTAGTCCACTAAATGTTTACATTAATCTTTAAAACCCCGTGACAACAAAGTTTTATATGCATGCATACAGTTGCATACATACATATACAGACATATGCATACATACAGTTATATGCATACATTTGTATGAATAGAACTGTTTTCAGCATTCTTTTCATTGCCTACTTAATTGAACCTTTTTCTCCTCTATCAAAACACAGCAACCATTCTCTCTTGTTTTAGTGTAAACATAATCCTATTAGCCAGCTATTAGAAAGGTTTTACAATTATGAAGATTAATAAAGTGCATTTCATTGACACATAATACGTTTACAGAGTGTTCTATAAATGCACAGAAGCGCAGAAATATTGTTTGGTTGAAAGAAAAATGTAAATTGAAATAAATGATGAAGGCTGTACTTATTGCAAAAATTCATTCATACATCTTTTTGATTTGAAATAATATCTAATATTCTCATTTACATAAAAAAGTAAATGGCATTTTAAACTTGTAATTTTTAATATTATTATTAAATAAATTATCTAAATACTGTGTACACTTATGTTTTTCTGCAAAAGCTACTAATCAAACCATTATCTTGAAACAGTTGGAATAAGAAAATAGAAAACCAATTATTTGGAATATTATTCACATAAATAGTAACATGCATTTTATAATATGATGAAATAAATAAGCGTAATATGATTGTATCAAAGCATGAATATCATAACTTTTCCCCTGAAATGAAACATGACACAACTTTACGTTGTCGTTGTAGAATATTATATAGACATTTGCATTCATATAGTAATAGTTGAAGCTTTTATTTATAGTAATTGAATGGAGAAAGGTTTTATTATCGAATTTCTTTTATTGTAGATAAGCCTACAGCTGTTTTGCCTAAGCACTTTTGTATATTTACGAAAGAATTATAGTTTTCAATAGTTCACTGAACCTTTTTATGGAAAGAATTATACAAGAAGTCAATACTTAACAACAATTAAATTTAAATTTATATTATTTTACCTTTTAAAACGCATAAAGTAGTTAATATGTTTTACATTTTCCATAAATTAGATAACAAATGTTTGTATTTATAACATACACATCTTTAAAAAAATTGAAAAAATAAATCAACAGTCTATATAAATTTACTAAACAGGTTAAAGAAACAAGGAAGTAAAAGATAGTTTCATCACCTCAAGGGTCGGTTCTCCGAGAACTCTGGTAATTACGTTGTATTCATCAAGAAATTTTAAAATAGTCTTAAGGAAACTCTGTTAAGGAAATGCTTTACAAGAAATTCTTCATTTTACAGAAATCCAATGATAAATCTCCTGTTTTTATATACAATATTATTTTTAATGTCTGAATGCGCGGCACCGTAGGTATTCAGCTATCGTTACTGCTCCTGAGCTGTAAATGTTTTAAAAATTTATATATTGAATAATATTTTTATTTGTTTATTATTTTTTTAATTATATATAAGACTAAATTATATATAATGTAATATTTTAAATTATCCTTACGAAATAAAAAAAACATTTTCAGAAACAGTATATATAATACCTATAAATATATAACCTGTCACAAAAACTTACTTAGAATAAATACAATACACGCTCTTGTTATCCAGTTAATGAGGTGATAATATAATTAGTGTTGTATTATATTACAATAGTTTTACTGCTACAAAAAGAACTTAAGACAAGTTTATTTATTATAATAGAATTTATTTCAGTAAATAGTGCAGATAGAGTTAACAATGTGCATGATTTTATTTATGATTACAAATTCTATAATAATGTGTGTTGTATTCCAAAAGATGTGTGTAATTTGATATGCATTGAAAATCAAGAAAATAAATAGTTATAAAGAAATATAGTTGACTAAATTATGGAAATAAGGCTATTATTCTTAAAGTAAAATGATTTATACCACTAACGGTGGAATAGACCTCCATAAATCCAAAACATGTGACGTCGTTTAGAAGGTGCGTGAGATAAAGGTGTATAAACCGCCGCCACTTGTACTCCACACTCTTGGTTTCTTCTGAATAACAAAATTGTCCACCCTTTTAAAACATTTAAAAACAACAGATCCGTTCTTTTTACACGTTTAAACAGCTCAATATGCTTATTAGTTTTTTTTATCATTCAATGATTATTAGAAATAATGTGTGTGATATAAAGTTGACCAACATTTTATTTACTAAATAAACTATATCATCGTGATAAATAGAAATAAAACTTATTTGAAAGTACGTTATTTTTTATGGAAGCTCGATTTATTAAATTTCACTTAAAACATCGGTGAGGTGCAAGATTAATCACAAACCTTCATTTATACTACTCACATGAGAGTCCAGTATCAATGTTATCAATAAACGCTTACTGAATGTTAGTTTGTGTGTACAAGAAAATCAATAGGTACCAGGTTTAATCCCCATTATAAAATTGCACATTTTCTCTCAAAGACATTTTGTGGAAATGCAACTAACTCGACGCTGGTTTGAGCCGTGTGTAATGGGGACGTATAAATTAAAAATGTACAATAAACCCAGAGACTGAACCTGTGCTTGATTTTCTCCTCAATACACGCTTTTGATTTCTAGATTTTAGAGTATTTAAACAAAAACAAAGATATTTTTTAGTATATTTAATAGTAAACATTTTCTTTAAAAAGTCTTCAGAAAATCCTTATTACAAAAAAAGAACTTTATAAAAACAATACTTTGTTCATTTATTAGTAACATTTTATGTTATAAAAATAAAGAAGCGATATGATTTTTTAGTTTATTCCACTGCTCACTTACTTATATACTGTATTATTACATCTATTTTTGAAAAATAACCATAATACGAATGCTATGTTAACTTTTACGTTTGAAGACTGACGTAGGATTTTAATCCATAGAACGCATACATTTTGAATAATATTTACTGTATGAAACTTAATGTTACGAACTATCATCATCGCCTTACCACCTCCGTCAAATGCGTGGGAGTGTAAGATTACATTCAGCTATAATATATGAACTTAAATATGGTTAAATGTCGCTGCAAATGTTTCAACCCTACATTCAGTCCTTCATTATTTAAAGTAAATATCAACTTATCTTACTCATGATCTTGATATCTGATTATTATAGCATTCTAACAGTCCATTTATATAAGGATCATCAAATCAATTTTAATTTGATTATTTTGTATTAAATTCAAATTACGAGTTTTGAACTTTACAATAAAATATCGGTGTATAAATCGAAAATGTCAAGCAGAGAATAATCTATAAGACCATTATTATAATTTATTCCGAAAATATATATATTGTTTCAGAAGCTTTATATTTAATGTCTTTTCTCTGTATCGTACACTTCCAAAACACACCACTGGCAGCTCATATTAAGTCTTACAATAAAAGAATGAAATTGTTTCAAATTAATGATTTTTGTTCTTCTCTAATACTATACGAATGCATGAGTATGTTTAATGGTAAAGGTAATAATTACACTTTACAAATACAGTATATACGACACTGAATTCGTTATAAATTCTGAAGAGGTTAATCCGAAGAAGAAACTCACAGCCAGTCAGATTAAATATAAGATAGGGATATTCTTCGAATTGAGAAGGATGGATGTTCTGAGAGACTCTTTCTACTGGATTTTGAAAATTTTAGAACAAATAGCAACATTGCGTAGGGAGAACTATATAGCTCTGTGAGGTTCGATTTACGACATATAAGGCGATTTTACTAGCCTGGAAAGTGTTACTATGCAGTTACACCAAAGTAGTATGGAGAATAGGTTTTGTTGGTTGTAAATTGCAACATGGCTAGGAATATAATGAGTGCACAAGTGAAATAAAGTTTTTTTATATTACGACAAATATTATGTACTATGATAATACATAACAATATGAAAACAAAATATTATATCTTTGTTGAATATATATATATATATATATATATATATATATATATATATATATATATATAATCTTTTCACCAGTAGTAATACAAAGAAAACTTACCCTATTAGAGGAGAAATTAATTGCAAAAGTAAAAATGTAATTTACCAATTTACATGTAAAAATTGTGCAATGGATTATGTTGGATTGACAACAAATCCATTGCACATAAGAATGAATAATCATCGTTGTTCGTCTAAAAAACAGGATAAAAAATTGGTTTCACAACACGCATTAGGCCACCAACAAAATTTTGAACAATGTTATGCACTGACAGGTATTTGCACAGTACCCGAAGATAGAAACAAAATTGACTTAGAACATTTAGAACAGGCACATCAGTTAATATTAAAATCAAAAGTACCCTTTGGTCTGAATAAAAGATGAAATGATCAATTGTGATGTATTATTTTTTCTAAATTATTTTTCAAAATTCATTCTCTGTTCATGATATTATTTATTTCTCTTTGGTGTTAACCACATGTTCAAAAATTCTTGTTTATTTATTTGTCAGTTTTTATTTATTTACTTTTGTAAATTTTGTTGCTGTATTGTTATTTTGTATTATACCTTTTTGAAAACGGCAAAAAGCCGAAATATTAAAGGAACTTTGTATCAAGAAGTCTAAATAATATATATATATATATATATATATATATATATATATATATATATATGTATGTATATTTATTTTTATATTATTGTACTAAAATATAAACTAGAGAGAGTGCCTCAAGACTTGTATATAATATTACAATAACACTACTTCTACGTTATACGATAGTACTGGTTTAGTAGTCTAGGTTGAAGATAAACGTCCTACGCTCCAAAGTTAAATTATGGAAATAGCCATTCTTTTCTAGTTTAATTCTGTAAGACCCATGTGCATGTAACAATCTGCCAAGGATAAAGGGTCTTACTGTACTATAAGGATTTATAAAGTGGAACGTCCATCTATGGTTATTGATCTTACTTCCTTTTGGCTGTTATAAATTTATCCTTCTGTTAGTAGTTTTAGATCTTAATACGGTTTACGATGTTGAGTTGAACTCGTGTGAATTAATTCTAATATAGAACACTATAACATAATATTTATCTGTTTGACATTCGTAAGAAAATAATTTTTGTGTATTCTCCTATACTGCACAAAATCAGTAAACAAACCTTATTAGAATTAATAAATCGCCGAACAAAGTATTAAAATTAATATGAAGGAAATAGTTGTCACAATACTCAAACAATAGGTCATTTTAATACATCATTATTATTCAAAATCAAAAATTCATTTATAGAACGGGTTTTAGGTCATGGTAATAATTATTTCTTTAGTATTGTATTTTTATACACGTGCGGGCAGTTTAATAAAATACTCTGAGGTTTTATTACTGAGTTTTTACACAATTCCAACAGTTCAGTATATAATTACGCTACTTGCTGCGTTATAATGTTTCAAATTACTTATATAATAGTGGTAGAACATGTCAAAACGTGTCATAAAAAAACTTTAGTATTATGCTCTAACACCTAAGTGAACAATTCAACACAGGCAACTTCTAAATTAAACGCCTCAAAAATTGTATTTTGTATTAAAAATGTTTGAAAATGTAGTGTGTTCCGTAATAAACTGTAATAAAGTTTTT